>NC_057804.1:145860783-146015153 GCF_018294505.1 Triticum aestivum
CGCCAGCCACTCGCCCTCCCAATCCCATCTCGAACTCCATCGCGCTGCCACCTCCCGCCCCGCCCCATCTTACTGATGCGTTCGAGCAGGGCGCCGCCGCCGCCGCCTGGGGGCGCTCGACATCGCCGTGCCGCCGTTCTGCTGGCTTCGCCGGAACTCCATTTGTCAGCATCTTCTCCACCCCTTGGTGATGAGCGGTTGAGCAAAGGAGCGGTGTCAGGCGCCGCCGCGCGTAATTGCCGCGTTTGTGCGAGAGTGGGAACGGGCTGACAGGGGATGTGTACTTGGTTGGGGAACAAGAGAACGCGAAGCTAGGAGCAGGGGCCGATCGATAGGCAGCACGAGGACCTCGACAGTGCGGCGGTTCCTACTGGTTCTACATGTTCCTCTCTCTGCCTATCCATTACAAGCATAGAGGTGAATTCATGGTTGTTTGCTTCTTGGCCTAGCTGTTGTATTGATACGTGATTTAAAGTGCAGGGTTCTGAGGAAATCGGGATAAAATCTTGGTTGTCAGAGTTCCCTTGGAACTGCGCAGAAGATGGGGTGATGGATTCAGTGTCAAGATTCAATGAATATCCATCTGTTCGTGACCTGCTTGTTCACCCACTACTACCACAAGCAATGTATTTTACTTTTCTTGATGCAGCCCCAGAAAGGAATTATGGTTGGTTTAGTTCATAGAAAGATATCATAAAATCCTTTTTGTTTACATACTAACTGAATAATATGAAGTATTTTAGTTCTCATGGTAATAGACAAGCAACTTCAGTAGTATTTGATTGGAGTTTTTGTTTTTAAGTATATGTTTGGTCAAGATTCAACTTTCTTTATGTCCATGTTTTGCTGGTATAATGCATCATCAACCTTTGTTTTTATATGATGACATTGTGTAAATGAGCATATGGATGAGGAAAGTATTCTGAGCGCAGATGATCGCCGCCGCCGCCGCCTCCGACAACATGTGAGCCGCCTAATCGAGCGAGGGCTCGCCGCTCATCCTAAGAGGACTCGCCGCTCTTCCATGCCGCCGCCGCTGCAACGCGGCGTTGTTCCAGCACCAAATCGCAGGTTTTTGCCGGTGCCTATTTACTTGCCCTTCGTCTACATAGTTGTGCGCAAGCTTCTGGCCTTAATATAGACTTTTGAAAACATTATACTTCTTGCCTGCACATTACTAGAAACATAATTACACTGCGTAGATTTAGCGGATTTACATAATACTATTGTCTCAGTAAAAAAATATTTTTCAAGTTCAAATTATATGCTGGCTTCAGATTATTTTCTTAAAAACCAAGAGCTCTTTTGGGGTTTGCAGTGGTGTGGTTTACAAGAGGTAGCCACGGTTCTTCAAAAAATTTAAGTGTTAGCAAAAGGAGTGGAACAGATCGAACTGAAGCTATTTTATTTAATATTATCTACTTCTACTTGAACTTTGATGGGAATCTGATGTAACCATCCCGCGATCTGAAAATACTGTATGATGCAGAGAGAAAATTTCTGTTTACATGTAAGTGCGCTTAGCTCTGCTTACATTTCTCTATGGCAGCAAAGTTCAAGCAGTTGTAAGTAGTATACAAACATACTTTGCTCACAGTATAATCATCTGATGCAATGTGATAGTTCAAGCAAAATTTCTTCACCTATAAATCAAATTATGTTACTTCTCTTTGTGTAAATCTTGGATTTCTTGATCTTCTGAAAATGACTTTATTTCAGCAAGTGTAATTTGAATTTGTAATCTTTTTAAATATAGATGCATCTTTGCAAATCCAACAAAGTGGTGGGAATATCTACAACATGAAGTTTCTCAAGCTGATAGCCATTCTTCTGCATGTTTGTGCATGATCATGGTGCACATATATTTAATAGGGAAGGTCTTCTGCTATCACTATGAATGGTTTTTGCTGTTGTGTAAGTGATTTCTTAAGTGTTGTGTTGTAACACTTTAGAGTAAAAGAATAATTATGTATGAAGAATAATATTACCGAGTCAGGCAGAATTTGACCTTAGTTCTGACCAAATTAATCTTTATTTGTTTGCCAAGTTGTGTGTCAAACATTACTTCATGTTGTAGTCCATTTTTTCCTTTCAAAAGCCACATTATGCAATTTGGCTTTATAAGAAGTTTCACTTTATTATTAGTGGAGAACGGGAGATAAGGAAAGGGAAGGGAAAAACAGTAATTCTAGCAACTAGCCATTGTTCCGTGGCAAAACACAGGTGTTTGTTCTATTATGTCCATCAGAAATCTTTACGGAGGAGTTGGGACTGAGTGAGTGACATAGATTTGCTTGAGGTCACAAATTCTTTTCTGCTGTTACATGCATCTTACTTGAATTTTTTTCTTCAAGTTCTTCCTGTTTTCCCATATCCTTTGCTCTATAGAAGCTGCTACATCAAATTAAGTAAGTGCATCCTTCTTTTTTGTCCAAGTTTGTTCTATTCTATTACTCAGAAGTCTGTACAAGACTGAGAGAGTGAAGCATATTTGCTTGAGATTTGAATACTTTTTTTATGTCGGGTTTGTACGCTATACAGTTTGATTAATGAAAACTGATAAAAGTAGTGGCAAACACTTGATTGAGTAAGCTACTGGATTTTACCAGTAATACACAGTAGTTTCTTGCAATATTATCTGCATGACAAGAAACACCCATATTTGATTTTGCTCTGTGATTGGTTCAAATATCACTTTTTGGCTAAAGCTGATTGGATACGAGTAGTAGTGCCAACAGTAATAACTTAAAATATGATTTTATCATGGCTCTAAATTTTATTGCTGATGATTTGTTTCAGGATATTTGGAGAGGCTATTTGCACCATAGTTCAAAACAGATGATAGAGTACAAGCGAGGCAACTCACTTATATTGGTACTTGTTTAAATGGTTATCTATTCTGCCGGCATATTCACATGCCATATTAATTTCAGAAGAACAATTTCTAATTTGTGTTGTGCTTGCATGCATTGTTATGTTTAAAAAGAAAATTCCAAACAAAAACAAATATAAAGTCACAGTTTGTATTTACGCACTGGATAGTTTCAATCGCGCTAAATTAAACGAAGGCTTTCAGAATAAATTGTGGCCTCTAAGCTTGTGTGTAGTCAATTACTAAATGTGTAATATCAGCACATATTAGCACGACTATTTCTTAAGTGCAGCCAGCCACCAATTTCATTTGATTTGAATTAATATATTACTTATATACTCATTTAGATATTTATTTATGTCCTCGATGGATTGATTTGAACGCCGCAATTTTATTAACCCGTTGCAACGCACGGGCCCAACGTCCCCTACAGCCACTCCCGTTTCATGGACAGCCTGGTCGATGCCTCCAAGGAGCCATTCGTCCACTGCTATGAGTGCCTGATGCCGTCTTGTGGCTCGCCAGCAGACATGGTGCATCACCTCACGGATGCGTGCAGCGGTCACTGCTGGCCCTTGGCGGAGAACATCAAGTACGAGACGTGCTACCCGTTCACCATGCCGGAGTCACTGGAGGATCACCGCCGCCTGCTAGTCTCGGAGGAGGACGGCAGCGTCTTCCTCTTGATCGTGGGCACCGGCGAGGCCCACGCAGGCCGCCGTCCCGTCTCTGTAATGTGCGTCAGGGGCGACGCCGCTGACGCTGACACTAACACGAGGCCGATGTACGGGTGCGTGGTCAGTGTTACTACCCCCCCCCCCCTGGGTCGCGTGGGCGGCGACACCGGCCTCATCGAACAGACTTGGACTCTGGAGAGCTGGGACTATCCCGCCAATGTGGACTTGGAAAACCCATGGCATCCTTTACCCGCCGACGCGGTGCACGGGGACTCCAAGGAGGTTCACCTGGACATACACATTATCAAGTTAAATGTTGATCATTAGTCTTCGCTCAATGTAATTCGCTGTCTAAGCATGTGGAGACTTCCATGCAGGATCTTGCTCTATTGGAGTATCGCGCATGAATAAAAGTGTATCCGTTTATGGTTTAGTCTAGAATCTTCCATGTATGAATTTTTACTACAGTACTGGTGAAAGACTTACGATGAACCATTTCTTACATCTCCTCTGCCCCCTTGCAAGTCATCCTGATTTAATCCCTCTGTCCAGGTGTATAAGGGCATGGTTAATCTCTCCCTAATAATAATAATAATAATAATAATAATAATAATAAAGCACGGAATGGGTCTCCGGGTTCACCGTCACAATACGCTTCTTTCCATAAATTTACGCTTTCATTTGGAATTTAAAACATATATGCGAGGTGGTACTAATTCGGAGAATCGAACACATAGCCTCATGCTAAATAACCAGCGTCCCTACCATCGGGCTACATCCTATTGTTTGTACAAAAATAGGTTGACTCACCTATTGAATTGTTCCACCTCTCCTGTTTACACCCAATTCTCTCGATTTATATATGTCTTCCGGTTTGCTGGGCATCAAGGAGCTATGTTGAAAATTAATAAGCGTAGGATGAAGGCACGGTCCTGGTTAGATAAAATTTCAAAAAGACGTGGCAGAAGATGCATGCTTACAAAAAACGCAGACGAGGTCTCCAACTAATGGGACTCCATGCCGCGCCGGGGGAGGATATGGTGACGATGAGGTCTATAACTAATGGGGACTCCATGCGGCCGAGAGGCTACTATAAGGAAGATACATGTATGACTCACATCACCATGGTATAGGAAACCTATGATGGAGCCGCCTCCGCACGATTGCCCTCACTTGAACACGTGGTGTGTGTTGCCGACATCGACGTATTCCCTTACCCCTCAATGTTGCGCCTCGGTAAATCATATAGTGATACACAAAGAGGCAAAAGGCGGAGAAGAACTTCGACGTTTTCCATTGACACAAAAGAAAGCATCTCTTGCAATGCACCCTTGCCAACGCATGGGTTCATGTTCTCCGTTGTCGAGTGGCCGTCTCAATGCTAAGTATTCCTTGGTAAATCATATAGTGATACACAAAGAGACAAAAAGCAGAGAAGAACTTCGACAGTAAATCATATAGTGATACACGAGGAGGCAAAAAGCGGAGAAGAACTTCGACGTTTGCCATGACACAAACGAAATCATCTCTTGCAATGCACCCTTACCAAGGTTCATGTTCTCTGTTGTCGAGTGGTCGTCTCAATGCTAAGTATTCATCGGTAAATCATATAGTGATACACAAAGAGGCAAAAAGCGGAGAAGAACTTTGACGTTTGCCATGACACAAATAAAAGCATCTCGTGCAATGCACCCTTACCAACGCATAGGTTCATGTTCTCCGTTGTCGAGTGGCCATCTCAATGCTAAGTATTGGCGATCAGTGTGGAAGTGGAGGTGGTCCTAACATGATCATTTGGTTGGCGGGGACGGCCAGGTTGTAGAGGAGTAACCTCCAGAAAGACGAAGACCATGGCCGGGCACAATTTAGATGTTGTTGGGCCGTGCTGACAGATATTTCAGTGGACACATCAATTACCCATTGCAACGCACGGGCATATGTGCTAGTATTACTTAATAGTATAGCCAACTGTTGACTATAAGAAAGTGGCATGTCATCTGTAGCCAACATGTATAACAATCGATACTCAAAAACTAATTCTTAAAGATCATTTCTTGCAAAGCACAATAAGTGTTATTTCTTCACAAGTTTTGGATGCGGGTTGAACAGTTGAACGCTTTTGTTTGCAAAAGATACCTTTTTATCTATTTCACCCGGATGTTTGTGAGCTCTAGAGATGAGATAATATCCGAAGAAACCTATCGATACCCGTTACACATGAGATGACCCCCACATTCTTTGTCAAAATAAACAACTCCCCGATCAATGCATTTCACTCTTCGGTGCAACGCACGGGCACCTTACTACTATAGATTAGTACGACCAAAAATTAAACTAACATTATATATAGTATGATAAATACTGATGCATGTCACCTAAAATTATATCATTCAAAACTATGTTCAAATACGAATCCAACGATATAGTTTTTGTTGACATGCACTAACATTTTGTCAGTTAAATCTTCAGTCAAATTCAATGGGGGACTAATCAACCATGACTGATGTAGTACAAGTGTAGAGGGCGGCGCTGCACGGGAGTCTCACCTCTCACCCCACTTGTGGCGCGGCAGTAAAGTCGTCATATCACAAAACCCAACCACTCCCAGTAATAAGTGGCCTGGTAAAATAAACGGACAAGTAACCATCACATCCCTCCGTCTTTTTGCATTTCATTTCTCTGCATTTACTTTCTCCAGTTCATCTCGCACACTCGATCCCTAGCCACTACTCCTAGGGCCAGTTCTTTTGGCGGCTTGCCCAGCTTTTCCCACCAGACTAGTCACAGTGGAGAGTAACAATAAGGTGCCTCACTCATTTATTTGGGCTTCTAAACTACTACTCCGTCCTGGTTTATTCCTCACCATTGTAATTTGTGCTAAATTTTGACCAAAGATTTAACTGATAAAATGTTACTCCCTCCGTCTAGGTGTGTAAGTCATCTTACGAAAACCAAATAATCCCAAAACACTTAGGCGCGGTGCATTAACTTCTACCTCGTTTCTTGTTTCTTTACATATCAACCAATAAGAGATAAAGAGTGTGCATGCTTTTAATGACTTGAGATATCAAACACGACATGCAGTGGTTAGTTCATTGCATGCAATACTATTGATTAGCAAATAAACATTAACGTTTCTCGTTTTCTCCTCCTCCTTGGTCACGGTGCACAGCCTAATATGACTTACTCACCTAGACGGATGGAGTAGTGCATGTGACATGCACTAACATTTCATTAGTTAAATTTATGATCAAATTTTGACACAGATTACAATGGGGACCAATAAACCAGGACGGAGGTAGTAGTTATGGGATTACTAATCTAGAAGCCTAAAAGAACTATCCCCTGGTACTCCTACTAGTAGTAGTACTCAAGTTCGAATTCCAATTGCACGGCACAACTTGTTAGGCAAAAAATTCGATACAGGGTGTAGGAAGCGGTTTGGGAATTTGCATGTCTTTCCAACCAGTGAGATACTCCGTACAAAGTACGACAGAGAAATAACCATAGAGAAGGAAGCTAAAAATAAACAATCAAACGAGCATTTTTGCATTTGTTTTGCATTGAATCGTTTCACAAGCTTGACTAGTGTTGTTTTTCTAATTTTACAAAAACCGCATCGTAATGTTAAAACGTGCATTTGCACGTACATAAGTAATAGTAGTACTCCCTCCGTCTAGGTGTATAAGTCTTCCCTCCTTCTTGGTCACGGTGCACAATCACAGATGACTTATTGACCTGGATGGAGGGAGTAGCACAGTCTGCAAGCATATATCGAGAGAGACGTGTAGTGCGATAGTATATAGTAAAGTTTGTGCTATATGCACGTACTTGCAAAATGCGTATGAATACACAAGGTTTCCAAACTTTCCCTTTTACATACTTAATTAAGGACGCTAAAAATTCCTGAACGTTCAGGATTTATCATTTGCGTCCCAAAACTAATGAGATCGCCTTACAAAACAAAAAGTATACTCCTCCTAAAAGCCACGGCACTCGCAGGAGTGCTTGCGGCGCGCCATGAGTGCCCTGGTGTGTGGCCGTTTCCCAGTGCGCCGACACAACGCCTCTTCCTCAGCCTCGCAACTCGCGAGGTGCTGATTGGCGGCTTGCCGGCGGGCGAGCGCGATCTCACCGGTGTGGTGATCCGGCGCCAATAGGTACTCCTCCTTGCTGGAAGCGTGCATCCGGTCCACGTACCGCCAAGCGTAGATGAGGCGCTTGGGCTTGACTGCACCCAGGGCGTCGGCACGGGCGTCCTCCGCCACCCTCACGACCCTCGCACGAGCCTTCTGCCAAAGAGCCAATTGCCTGACTCTCTCGGACGCGACATAGGCCTCCCAGGCAGCTTGTTCCGTGGTGCACTTCTCTTCCTCGGCCTTCTTCTCCGCCTCTATTTTGGCGCGCTCTGCTGGAGGCAAAGCCTCCCACAAGGCGACATCCATTTCTTTCCAAAGCTCCTCAAGGCTGGGAGGCTCGGCGAGCGGCGCAGCATTCTCCTTGTAGCGGGGAGCCGACGCGTCCTCCGACGCGCGTGCTGGCGAGATTGGGAACACCGACGCGTCCACCTCGACGCATCGTGGCGAGGAGCGGAACGCCGACGCGTCCTCCTCGACTAGTGGCGGAAAGGAACGAAACGGCGACGCATCATGTCGCGGCAAGGAGCGAAACACCGACACGTCCTCCTCGACTGGTGGCGGCGAGGAACGGAACAGCGATGAGTCGCGTAGCGGCGAGGAGAGGAACACCGACGCGTCCTCCTCGACTAGTGGTGGCGAGGAACGGAACGGCGACGCGTGACCGTCCGCGCGGTGCAGCGAGGGGCTCCTAGGGCTTGGGAGGGGCGATGCCATGGTGGTCGATGTGAGAGGGAGGGGGAGGAGATAGCGATGAACGTGAACGTGAGGGGGAGGAGATAGCGATGTCGTGGGAAGTGCAGTATTTATAGCGAGCAATGGCACACCTACGTAAGATATGGACTGAGCTGCACTGAGTTAACTGCAGGTCCAATTGTGTCACTGGCATGTGGGCCGAACCCCTATTGGGCCCATATGTCAGTGACCCAATGCACCTGCAGTTAAGTAACCGCTATGTGGGCATATTTGTTGGAGTAAATTATGGGGGAGCGAAGGGGTGGAAATATTGTTGGTCACAACGGATTGGACGAGCGTGGGGGGAGGAGAGTCATGCATGCAGATTTTTTCACACGAGGTGGAGTGGTGGGACCGCCGGAGGGAGAAGGAGAGTTTGGCAGGCATATTGTTTCCACACATGGAGAGAAAAAGATTTGGAGACGAACGGGCTTCCTGCAGGTATGGGGAACGGTGCATAATAAGTCATCTTGCATGCCGGGCTAGGTATAGTCTCAAGTCATTTAAAACATACACGCCCCACACATGTTCATATTTCAAGGTGCACTAAATTATTGCATGCGATGATTAAGTCTGGCCATAATGGTGGTATCTTAGCTGGTATCATGCACACGGGAATAGCAAACATGCTGATGTGGCAAAGAAATAAAGAAGAGAGGGGGGTTAGACTAACTAGTGTTCATGCATGCATTGGTAAACACATTTTTTTGTGAAGAACGACAACACTAGTTGAGTACTTTTGCAGACTTCAAAAACTATTTCACCGCCTCTACTATCTTGCTAAGAGTAGGTGAAATTTTTGAATCGAGCCCTTTAAACTAGAAGGGAGGTAGTGGTACTCTAATAGCCAAGCTTTTTGTGATGACAAGATAGGACATGGCACGCACCTGGACAGAGGAACTAGTCTGCATTGTGCATTTAAGTTTTGTCTTAAGTCAATGTACCTCTACTTTCACCATACTTATAGAAAAATGTATCAACATTCACAATGTCAAATCAATATTTTTACACTCATTATAAAACGTAGTTCTTATACTCATTATAATCAGTATTGTAGATATTGATATTTTTAGTATAAATTTGGTCGTAGGATTTCATTGATGCCTGTCAAAGCATGGAGGAAGCGGAGCTTAGGGCTTGCATTGCCGGTCTCTACATAGGTATATCTCTTCATAATCCTGTAATTTTAGAGACTGGTTGCGCTTTTGTGGTAGCGTCTCTTGCATTGGGGGACTATGACAGGTCTGCTATGCGTGACCTGAAGATGAAAGTGTTAAGCATCTCGAAGTTGATCAACAATCTTCAATTGTCAAAGATTAGCCGTTCGGCCAATAAGGTGGCACACTTAATCGCTAAATATAGCTTTCACAATAGATTAGATGGTATTCTTGTAAATAACGTACCGCCCTGTGTTGTGAATATTGTATCGAATGAGTGTACTGGTGTGGCTGGTTAATTAATATAAGGTGGTGTTCAAAAAAAGTATAAATTTGGTCAAACACTTTGCAAACGGTTGACAGGAGTAAAAAGGACCAGAGGTAGTATCATGCATGCGGAGTAGGCAGAAAAAATTGCTCATTTATAGCCGGTCGAAGTCTCAAAGGGCGTGACCGCGCGAGGGAGGCAAAGGTCGTGGGAGGCGCGCGGTTGATGGAATTAAGTGAAGTTACATCCACGCGCCGACATGGCGTGCGAACAGGCAGAAGGTATACCGTCAGGCCTACGATATGGGTCTAGTAGACATGACATCTAGTGGGTCCCGCATAGTTCTCGAGAACTCTTTGGGGGCTTGCAGCCGTTTATCCACCGGGCAAGCCAGCAACCACACGCCGTTCGCACGCCCTACTCATCCCCGTCTTCTACCTTACAACAGTTCACTCCTAGTCATCATGTCCTTTCACATTAGTTCGCTTCCTGTTTTTGCGGGGTACAACAGTTCAACTTCTCCTAACCCTCCTCCAAAATCCATGGCCTCCCAAATCTCCACGGTCGCTGCTGAGTACCAGGTTAGAGCCATCACCGGCGATCAGTTCATCGTCATCGACACACATGGATCCGCGACCGTGAAAGCATTGCTTGCTCGCTTCCTACGCATGTTCAATAGTTCAATGGGTGAGTGGATCGCTGGGCTATATGTTGAGTACACCACAATCCTGGGACGAGAGAAGGATCTAAAGGACGAAGAGAGGAAGAAGCCCGTCGTGATCCAGGTTTGCGTACATACCGTTTGCTTGGTCTACCACATATGCCATGCCGATGTTGAGTGCCAGGATTTTAAGAACTTCCTCAAGGACAAAAGAGTGAAATTCGTTACTGTAGGCTTTAAGAACAACAGGGATGTCCTGCGTCGGATAGGTCTCGTTGTAGGCCAGCCCTTCGATCTCCAGAAGGCAAGCCTGGTGTCCTCCTCTCAACCTTCAATGCTGACCCTGGCAGCAGCCATGATTGATCCTTCGTACGCTAAACTGAAGAAACCTCATCACGAGTTTCATCATACATGGCAGTCGAAGACATTAGATGAAGATCACATCCTGTAAGCAGCAATGGATGCCAACCTTTGTTTAAATATCTACAAGGGTTGGATGAAGAAGCAGAGCCCAGTGTCCGGTTCAACCAAAGAAGCGTCGGCGAAGAGGAAGAGGAAGAGGGACGAGGACGAAGTCGATGACGTGGACTCAGACTCCGAGTAGGTGGCAGTGCCGTCGCTCATGCTGGTTCTACTGCAGTGTCAAGCGGACTAGTTGCTTAGTTTATTTTCAAGGGTGTGTTGTGCTGAGGCCCCAGCAGAACTATGTTGAGTATGTTCTTTCTCGTTATTTGAACTCTTTAGTACATACAGTAGTACTAGTACTATGTCTTACTACTGTTCTTCTTGTAGTTGGTACTACTGCTTGTATCTTCGTGTTCCTACTGTACTTAATACGTTCGTACTAGTAGTATAATTTGGATCAGTCGATTTGTGAAAGAAGTTTGATGGAGCGAAGGAAGAAGACGGCAGAAGAGGTGGAAGAAGCCCTTCTAGCCATCCATGTTGCATCAAACGGCTCACATGAGTTGACTGACCCAAATTTCTCCTTCAGATTGCAAGATCCACGTGGCATTCAAGGTCTCGAAGGTAGATTCCGCGTCCGCACCCAGTTTACGGGCTCGACACGCGTGCGACCGGCTTCCGCCGCGACAACCACCATGCGTGCCTCCTCCGCGCGGGTGGAGATGACAATGACACGCTAGTTCCTCCTCGTCGGCATGCTGGAGCACACGCTCATCCTCCTCTTTGTACGCTGCGTGCATAGACGCGGCTCCACCACCTGCTCGCGTGCTTGGCAGCGCGGCGGCATCGCGAGGAGGGACTGCAGACGACGTGAGCGGGCGAGCCTTTGGCTTCATGGCACAGGGATGGCGGCGACTCGACGGTGATGGGCGAGAAATTGTTGGCCGGAGCAGGCGTGCGCCGGCATGCGCAACGGCGGCGGCGGCATATTGACGAGTGCACGTGTGGGAGCTTACTTTAGTTTTATATAAGGTTGGTCAAACATAAAAGAAAACCGTACTAGTACACGTAAACATTAGACTTAGGCAGCGATTTTATTAGTTTTTTTAAGTTAGTACCACAACCGTGATACGGAATCCTGTGCAAGCGCGTGAACCGCGGCCGTGCGGTCGATCGAACGGTGCGTCACTGTGTCGCGCTCAAAGGACATCCACCGAACCTTTTTGTGTGTGTGAAAACAATCCTCGAATATTACTCAACTTTTTTTCCTGGGAAAGTTCTGGACGCTGCAATATTTCCATATATTTGAATTTAGCTCCAGTTTGTGTTTATCTGGATTTGGATGTTTTAGGTGCGCCCTAGTTTTTTTAATACTTATTTTGTGTGTGTGACTAAGAGAGAATGTGTGTATGTGTCCATATGTGTGTTGTGGAGGAAGGGCAATGTGGAGACGGTGTGCGTGTGATAGAGACATAGAGAGGTGTGAATGTGCAAATGATCATGCATGAGTGAGACATAGACAGATGCCGATACATTGTGTATACATGAGAGAACGGTCTTCTAGTTTACTTGTGTGTGTGTGTGTGTGTGAGAGAGAGAGAGGAGCATCCGTAACACAACAACCATCTGTCTCGATTCGTCCGTCCCTCGCACGATCGCATGCAACACATGCATCAATGCGCACATTTTGACACCCTCACCCGGCCCCTGCCCACCTCAAGGCCCGCACAATCTCTTCGTGAATACCCATTTCTCTCCTTAGGTTTGTTTTCTCTCAATATCACACACACACACACACACACACACACACACACAGAGAGAGATAGAGAGAGAGAGAGAGAGAGAGAGAGAGACAAGCAGCACAACACACAGACACACACTCCCCCGAGCACACAATTCATCCCCATCCAAGGTTATACGGCGACCACTCTCTCTTGTGCTTCTTTGCACCCCAACATGCACAACACCTCAATCTTCAAAGAGGGCATCGAGCAGATCGAGGACGGCGACCACACCATGCTAGAGAATGCGGGGTCATTTGGAAGCAGGGTGATGTGACGACGGCTGACTGACTCCTCCCCCCACCCTCTCTCTCTCTTGCACAAAATTACCAATCCCTCTCTCCCCCGCACAAAATTGTAAATCCCTCAACCCACGAGTTCCTTCCCCTCTCGTCCATGTTTTTCCAGCTCTCTCATCAAACATGTTGTCTCTTCTCCTTCCACGTATACAGAATCCGGATGCACACGCATCTCACGTATATTACATGTCTCCATCTTTCTCACAGACCTAACTTCTTCCTCTCTCTTTCTCTCTCTATCTCCCTCTCTCTGTCTCATTAGGTTTGTCTCCTACTCTCTCGTCCACATACATACAATCTTTCCCGCCCTATCTGCTCCATCTTCAAAAGCTCTCTCTGCACGTTTCATTCACACATTGGGATATGTCAAAATGTTGCTTCTATAATGGCTGATGTAGAGTTATGGTTGTTTTTGTTGCATCCTACAAAGTAATAACTATGAAATGCATTTAGATTCTCATTTGACTGGGATTATGTGAGTTTGAGCATGTTGTCAAGTACGATAGACCTTGTATACATCTTGGGATTCGACAATGATTGTAACTATTGAATTGTATAGACCATTACATTCGAAGTCAATAGCCTAATATATTTATTTCACAATTTCAACAAATGATTAGTTCACTACAAACTAAGAAAACAAATGTGTACTCCCTCCGTTTTTATTTAAGTCCGCGTATTAGCATTGGTCAAAGTCAAGTTTTGTAAACTCTCAGAAAGCTTATAACAAAAAATATTAACATATACAATAACAAATAAATACCATTAGATTCATTACTGAATGTACTTTCACATCATACATATTTGTTATGGTAAATGTTTATATTTTTCTATAAACTTGGTCAAACTTTAGGAAGTTTGACTTTGGTCAAACCTAATATGCAGAGTTTACTACTACTACTCGCTAGTTGCTTAGCCGAATCACTCAACACACCACACGGGGAGTCCAGTGTCACAAAATTTTGAGGTCGGCGGGAAAATCTCCTGCGACCTTGATTCAAGCAGTGGGAAGTTACCATCATAGCCTTCGGAATAGGCCTACGGATGACGCTTGGTAGGGGGCTGTTTTCGTAACTTCAGGTTCACCCTACCCAGCCAACCCCACCCCGGCACCCAGAGTAGTACACCTGAATACTCCCCATTTTCTATCCCCACTGCAAAATAGACTTCTCCACGGCACCGCAGCCTTCGTGCTCCTCCCCTTTACATCGGCGCACTCATCCACCGCAGCGCATCTGCCTCATCGACGACCTCGTATGCCGCACTAGAGCCGGTCCACCGTCGTCGTCGTACATGGAGCCTCTTCCCCGGCATCGTCTTCCATGGTCTCGGATCTGCTTCCCGGAAGCCGACGCCAAGCGCAGAAGTACCACCGTCGTGGACAATGAACTGACTCCCGTTGCCGACCATGACTCATAGAGGCCACCGCGACCATCGTTCTCCTCCTCGATTGGTAATGTGTGTATTGGATCACTTAGCAGTACATGTGCAGTTCCAATTTTGTTCATACCTACCCTTCAAATTTCCTAGGTGTTATTGTTCCCGTAAAAGTAATTGGTTATAACCTCCATTGTCCAACAGAATATCAGCTTGTAATTGTGCGTCGCTCCTATATCATGCTGTGCTTGGGTAGGTTTTTCATCTGCAACCAGTAGTGTGGCAAATGATGGAATGGTTTTTAGAACTAGCAAGATGCCCATGTGTTGCACGCATCAAGATGCATTTGTATGAGTAGTTTATCTTGTGGGAGAAAAGGATGAACGAGGGAAGGCCTTATTTGCAAATCTAGAGAGGGGTATGGGTATCTTTTTGCAAAATTCCCATTTGTTTCCTTCCTATCTGTCTGATATAAATCGGACGGCCTATATTGCAAGAAAAAAAGTATAGAGAAAAAAAGTAGACAGTAAAGGAAGTAGAGATAAATATTAAATATTAAATATAAAATAAATATAACAGTAGAGAAGAGAGTAGAGATAGCAGAGATGTCGAGAAAGGATCGCACGCGCGCGGGAAAAAGCGGCCGGGCGTGCGCTAGTTTTGGCGCGCGGTGTCCGGCGCGCTTTATAAAATCCAACGCCCTCCCACCGCTTTGTGCCTTGCCACCGCTATCTCCCCACTCTGTGCCTCGCCACCGCTCTCTCCCCGCTCATTTTCGCCTCGCCGCCGCCATGCCACCATGCCGCCGTGTCACCCGGAAACTTGGGGATACAGCGGCGTCTGCGCACGCCCCTCCGACGGCTTCTCCGCCGAGATCCGATTCCACGGGATGCGCCTCGGCCTCGGCAATATCGACACCACCAACGAGGCCGCCCGCGCGTACGACGTGGTGGTGTGGCGCCTCTGGTGGCCTCATAGAACATTGAACTTCTCCAACGTGCCGACGCGGGAGCGGGCGCAGGAGCTCGCGCCTCTGCCGCGGCTTAGCACTGACGAAGATCGTCGCGACAACCGGAGGCGGGAGCACTGTCTCGGCATCACCAAGATGGACGAGGAAGCCATGGTGTTGTGGCGCTAACACTTCCCGCAGGACATCATCAATGAGTGCGAGTTCTACGCGCAAAGGAGGGCGGAGAGGGATAAGAGGACGGCGGAGCGAGCCGCCTATCGCGAGGACAAGCGTAGGTGAAAAGCGGACGCTCAATTCAACATGAGGCTAGGAGCAGCATCGCCCTGGGAATCCGATGGCAATCGGTATCTTCACGCCTACAGTGAGACGTCAGAGGAGGACATCACCGAGGAGGAGTCGGACGACGAGGAGTAGTTGAATTATCTTTTTTTGTCTATCTATGCTGAGAACTATCCTCTACTCTATCTACTTCTCGATCTCAGCACTGTAAACGCTTTTTTAAAGCGGCGCGTGTTGCGATTCTGTTGGAGATGCTCTAACATGGCAGACGAGTGCTTTAATGTTGCCCACAAGATGCGCGAGTATTACTAGTAGTATATTTTTCTTGCCATGTTGAGATTTTAAAACCACGAGTGAGAACATGCAGAGGAACAATGAAGACCAAACACGGGATATTCGGGACATCTTCAAGGAGCGTGGCAAGTTAAAGAGGAGCTGCACCGAACCTGTAAAACGAGTTTTGGTAAGTAACACCCTTTCAATTACTTTCGTGTAGCCTCGTGTTCTTTGATGTGTATATGTTGTAGTTTCTATTTCTCTTAAGCGTGGTGTTCTTCAATGTGTAATAAGAAGAGTCTTAATCGTCATAATGCTTTCGTTTTTAGCATGATGTAGGAAGTGGGTGTTCTCACCTTGTAGTCTGTTTTTATATTTCTTTATCTTTTGAATTCACTTCTCCGAGTTATGTTTATCTGGCTTCTACTAAATGGATCTAGGTTGCTCTGAGTATTGATCTAAAAAAGAAGTAACTTCATGTCAGGATGCAGTTCCTGCGAGGAGGGAAGTATGGTCAACCTCGAGATCATGTTTCCAAAATGAGGCTGGATTACACACAAGGTGTCAGTTCCCTAATGATGCTGGATTAGACACAATGTGCAAATTCCCAGATGATGCTGGATTACACACAAGCCAGGTCGAGTCGTCAGCTGTTCGTGTCCTCGTGGCATTAGTAAAGGCTAAAAGAAAGCGTGCAGCAGCCCTTGAGAATGTAGTTGAGTTCCTGAAGAAGCGAAAAGAGCAATCAGATGCTCTCTTCACCCAAGCCAAAGAAGAGATGGAAGAAGCCAGAAATAAGCTAGCAGAGGCAGAGCAGGCTAGGCGTCTCCTGCTATCTAAAACTGTTGTCAATACAAAATTTCCTTCATAATAGCTAGGTTCAAATGTTTATCCAGTCAGCATGCCTGCTGTGATGTCTGTGCATCTACTGATGTGGCACAAAATGTTTTTTTTGGGTCATGTAATAACAACAATTACTTTCCAAACAATAACAGACGAAGCATTGGACATGGTATAGTTCACGTGCAAGCCCGACATTCGAAGTTCAACTTCTACATCAAACTCATGTTCACAGATATCTGCACATTTCATACATAATGTCCATAACCATGATTCATTTCAAAGCCAAAAAAATGTGATGAGAGTTATAAATAAATAAAAACCTCTACTAGTTCCTGCTACCAGTGCGAGCAGAACAAGTCAAGACCATGCGTAAATTAATTATATTTTAGTCATTTTTTGTGTTATAAAATGTCTGCCGGCTCGCGGAAGGACGTGTTGCCGGCACACGAACGGATTCGATGAAGGCAGGCGGGGTAGTCTTAAGCTGGTTGCACGCGGCGAGGAGGCGTGCTCAGTCGGGCCTACAGCGAGTGCGGCCCTCTTTGCCGGCGCGCCGGTTCAATGCTTGCGCTATGAGAGGTCGCGTCCGTGTCAGAGCAATCACTCCCTCCAGTCCTTTTTTGTTTGGGTATAACGAAATCTCGTTTCCATTCACATTTTACAAGTAAAATTCGTGGACAAACTTTGACCCAAAGTACGATGGGGACTAGTAAACCAGAATGGAGGTAGTAGTTTTTTTTAATCAAAGAAGGGTTTCCCCTTCCGATTTTCATTACTGGAAACCAGCATCTAAATCTAAACCATAGTATTTGCCCTAGAACTACCAGGTTCAACATCTCGCAACATAAACCCATACAGCCTCCATCGCAAAAAAAACCATACAACCATACGCCAAGGAGGTACGTAGTACTATGAATTCCATTTTCGCTCCATACCAATCGTTCTAAAAACTACTTATTACTTATAACACGCCATTGAAAATCGGAACTCTTAACCCTGCTAAAAATGATATTTTAAACGTGGCTACTCGATCTGTGGCAATGGCGAGCCACCGTGCTCCAAGTCATTCACCTGTGGTCCCGACCATCAACTCCTACGGATCAAATTATCACGCGAGCTGACTATTCCTACAAAGGTGCTCCACCACGTACCCGGTACCCGCGAATGCAGCAATCGTGCACCTAGGGTTTTAGGGTTTATTTGTTAACGTCGCCTTTACGTAACACTCATGTGTGCGAGACAGCGAGAGGCCAACAGCGTGCGGGCGCCTCTTCTCTTCGTATATGTACTCCACCATTTGTCTGGTGTCCAAAAAATTATAATAACTACTAGCAATGTGCCAATGCGTTGCCACACGATCAAAGTATATTAATACATATTCACCGATTTGATAGAAAAAAAGTCTAGTTTTGAAATACGTATATCACTAAAAAATATTTTATGTTTCACTCAAAATATATTCCTTTGGCGGTTTTGATGAGATAAGGGAGGAATGTTGTTGGTTTCAAGATTCGAGAAGTGGTATATGTCTAATTTCTACTCTTACTAGCAAGATGCCCGTGCGTTGAACGGAACATCAAGATCTTGTGGGATAAAAGGATGAACGAGGGAAGGCCTTATCTGCAAATGTGGTGAAGAGTGCGGGTAAATTGCATATTTTCCTCCGTATACGTCAGATATAAATCGGACGACCTACATTACAGGATGGCAGGCCCACCATCATCACCAACTCTATTTTAATCCCTACTCTTATAAAAAGCATTGTCGGTGATGATCGTGTGCCTGCCATCCTGCAATATAGGCCGTCCGATCTATATCTGACGGATAGGAAGGAAACTATGGCAATTTTGCAAAAAGATACCCACACCCCTCTCCACATTTGCAAATAAGGCCTTCTCTCGTTCATCCTTTTCCCCCACAAGATAAACTACTCATACAAATGCATCTTGATGTTCCGTGCAACACATGGGCATCTTGGTAGTTGTTGCAACAAGCCCATGTGTGTGTGTGAGAGAGAGGGAGAGTGGAGGAGGATGGAGTGCATGTGTGACAAAGACACAAGGAGTGTGTGTGTGATAGGTATCAGCTTAAAATGAGGTGATAGTGCATGTGTGCATGATCGAGAGGGCATGTCTCAAGAAGGGAAGAAAAATCTACATAGATACAAGGAGCAGGAGAGAGACATGTATGCGATGGTGGAAGCACGAGTGTGCGGGTGTATAAACCTATCTAGAGGCTAGCTAGTCGATAAATGTTTATGAGAGAAATACGAGTCGGGGTGCGAAAGCGAGAGTTTTGTGTGTGTGAGAGAGAGACGGTAGTAGGGAAGGGGAGTGGAAGTAGGAGTTGTGTGTGTGTGTGTGTGTGAGAAAGAGAGAGAGGAGACGGTAGTTGGGGTTGTCTGATCGGTAAACAAATGAATAATGTTAGTCTGGGATGGAGACGAAAAGGAGACCGCAACAAATGTTGTGTCTATAGGAGAGAGAGAGAGAGAGAGAAAGAGAGTAATTTTAGTGGTATGAGTCATATGTAGAGACATATAGGGTGTGTGAGAGAATCCCATAGAGAGAAAGACAAACTGAAAGACGAGTGGAGACTGTGTGTGTGGCGGTGAAAAAGAAAGCTTAGGTACCGAGTCATACCAGAGAACAGTAGAGACGTGAGAGATAATGAAAACCGTGTAATGTATAATGATAGGGAGAGTGTGACACTTCTCAAGGGAGACATCGAGAGACCATGTTTGCGAGGATAGGAGAACCATGAAGTGAGCATGCAGGTGAGCTGGAGAAAAGAGAGTGATAGCTACCTGAAGGAGCATGCATGCGAGAGAGATGGGCGTGAAAGGAGTGAACAAAAAAGGGATTCAAATATTTGAATTTGAGATGATGATACATGTAATCCATACTCGAACCAAAATTGATCTATCAAACATGCATACTCATATGAATTCACGCACATCTATGTTATTTAATATGTAGATATTACTGATCCATACATTTTAGTAGAACATAATTTGGTTATATTTGTTCGAATTCAACCTTAAGATTTCGAGATCGTTGTATTTGTAAATGATATTATACATATAAAGGAGCAGAATTCTTTGTTGTGCTTTTGAAAGTATATATAAAAAAATGATGTATATAGAATGTAATTCCAATTGAAAATGGATCCCACCCGAAAAAAATAGAATACAAACGGGATTCGAATTGAGTTGGCACGGTAAACGTGCACTCTGCAAAATTTGAATGAAGCGGGGAAAGTCACAGTAACCGCCCAAAACCAAAATCTGAGAGATGGAAATCACTACTGCCTATCCCTGCCGCACAAAGCCTATCTACTGGATTTCTATAGGTTTCGATAGGGGTAGGTTTGTAATTTCACCCAAACGTGACATAACCGCCTCTCACCCGGATTCATACACGATGGGCGCCAAAACACAGTGTGTCCTCGGCCGAAATCGACTCCCTCCCTGATTCATATTCATACACGGTGGGCGCCAAAAATAAACTCTCGTCGGCAAATATTTGGTGTATGCGAGATAACCGTCCTATCCCCAACCGACTAATGTTGCTGTGATGTAGTAGAAATTTGAAACGGGGGCTAAGTTTGTAAATTTCCTCGCATTTGAGACAAGCGTGTCGTGAATACATGGTTCCCCCCTTCCTCTCTACCTCCCTTTTCCCCATTCGTACTCCGTGGGCGCCAAAACACCCTCTCCACCTCACCCTCCTTCGTCCGCCGCCGTCCGCCACCCCATCCACCGCTGTCCTCCTCCACCATGCCGGAGCTGATACCCCGACGCTGCCGTCCATTACAAGAGATCGACCTCTCTCATCCACGCCTTCGGACCGTGATCCTTGCATCCCGTCCTCTCGCTTCATCCCCGCCGTCGTCCACCTTGCCGGCGCTGCTCCTACAACCGTCTCGTCCATCGTGCCCCACCGCCATCGTCTACCCTCCTAGATCTGCTTCCACGCCGCCGACAGCCATCGCTACCGCAGCACCGTCAAATTCTCAGCAGATGCATACACTGCGCTGCACCAGAGGCGGTACTCTTTCGTATTTGCTCAACTTATTTATAGCAGCAAGAAAATAGATCGCCATTGCTTTACTCTGATTTCTTGTCTTGGTTGCGAAGTTGCCTTTGTCCGGTTTGCACCTTCAGATCCTCCATGGTATGCTCAACACTATACTCCCAATGCTTATGGTTTTCCCCTTTTATATTCCACACTAGTTAAATCACAGTAGACTAAATTTCAAAATTGGGTCAGTCGATTTTTCAGAGCTCGCCGGAGTTCGCCGGTGCGATCGAAGGGGCTCGGGTGGTTGTGGGGCCTCGCCGAACGAAGAAAACTCGACGTGGGTGGGGGTTGGGGCGGGGTGGGGGGAGGGGGTGGCGGAGGAACATAGGTGGTGGGGGCCGGTGGTCCGGCCGGCGGCCCGTGCGGTGTTCTGTATGGGAAGAATCAGAGACGAGGAAGAAGAAGGGTTAGGAGACGTAGGATCTTCATCCAACCGCCTGAAATGGTCGAGAGACAGCCGGGAGTTGCATTCTTAATGCGCTCTGGTTCATCATGTGTGGGCACTGCGCAACCAACATTTTATTATCCAAAATCTGCTTGCTCTTCTTTACCATGTTCCTCTTCCGTTCTTCTTTAATATGTACTCTCTCCATTCCTAAATACAAGTCTTTGTATAGATTCCACCATGGACTACATATGGAGTTAAATGAGTGAGTCTACACTCTAAAATGTATCTGGATACATCTGTATGTGATCCATAGTGGAAATCTCTACCAAGACTTATATTTTGGAACGGAGGGAGTATGATAGTACTATAGTATGTTCCTTGTACTGAAGATGAGCAGGGACATTTGCAGTGTAGAGGTCTATATGGTCGGTTGTGATGGACACTTTGAGCCTCTTTGATTCGTAGGATCTTGTAAACATAGGAATAGGATTTGTAGTGGCCTGCCCACTTGAATACTATAAGAATAACAAGGAAATGCGGGGAGCTATGTCGCCATTGAGAGTTACACTGATATTAACAGTACCGCACCTTCACTTGAAGAGAGCTGATATCCGAAGCCTTGCTAGCCGTACCGGCAATACTAGCACATATATTCCAGCAAGTTCCACTTTGCTGATTTTACTCTGATGCTTAAGGTTTTCCCGTTATATCTACACTATGATCTGTGGAGCTGCTTTGTGTCGCACTAGCAGCAGTCCACTCTTGAAGCTAAACACTGCAATGACTTACAAAATTGGCACCAAGGCATTGAGTGCCATTCTGGATGCAATGAAACTCATACGCTCCCCACCTGTTGATTCTTGTTCATAATATGATCCTAATGACTATTCTAACCTCGAGGAGTCAAAGGCAGATGGCATGTCCTGTTCACCCATCAAGGTGCATGTTCTAATTTGGTAATGTTTTATTGATTGTGGGTATCTTGCATATGTTGTCTTGCATTTCTTCTACTTTTTTGCACCGCCATCTACTTAGTTTACTCATCATATATGTCGAGATGCCATGCCCATCCATTATCAATACATATTCCATCTGTCATCGTACCATGTTTTTCCACTCAAATTTTGTTCTTGTGCATTAGACATCAAAAAGGAAGAGGGTGATTGCCGAACCTGAAGGAGCACCAGCAAAGTCCTTGAAAAACATGGTGGTGCCGGAGAAATCAGACAGCACCCCACTTATGCTGGTTGTACAACCAGTGACTCAAAACGTAGGACCGACTCCAGCAGACTGTACCCATACTTCACTGGCCACACCACTAGCCCCACCACAGAGGACCTGCACTCCAGCAAAAGGTATACCGATTTCATTTGCCATAGCACCAGTTGTACCACAGAAAAATCCCACTCCAGCAAAAAGTACAGCAAGTCCACCGGCCGAAGACCTATCCCAACTACAGAAACAACCAATTCCTGCAGATTGGAACCCCATTCCATTTATTCCTAGTTTAAAAGACAATTCTTTCAATGTTGTTAGGGACTACGTGCAAATATTCCCATCATGGGAAGATTATAGTGAAGACAAACACCATTTTCACATCTTCCTGTGCAACTTACGTGTAAGTGCTATTATTCATGGTTATTATTTTCCTGTTTTCTGCTGATTGAACACATCAATGATTTACGTAACTAGGCGAGGGTCAATCTGGATAGTCATGACGAGTAAAGCTTGCTTGTGCTTTTCAAGGAAGCATTGTAGCAGTATCGGTGTTACCTGAGGAAATCCCACTTTGATGGCAAGTTTATAAACGAATTTCTGGTGAAGTCTCCTGTGCTAAATTTAGAAGACATTGAATGGAAAAACCTTGTTATGCACTGGTCTCGTTCCCAGGATGAGGTACTGTCTATGAAATCACATGACAATTTGAACTTCTACTTTTCCGCATGTGCCTTACGGATCTTTTCTGCAGGAAATCTGCTCGAAGAAGAATTCCGGTTTGAAAAGAACGACAGGATATCGCAAATATGCTGCCCACTGCTTTGCTCTTGTTAGTACCCGTTGTCCTGTATCACTGTACTTGCATTCATACCTGGTTCATTATGTGACAGCAGTATGCATGATAGCTTGCTTGTCAATTGTTCGCTCCAAATTATCTGATCTGTATGAATGGTTACATGAGTGTAGAATATAATCCAATGCCAATGTTTCTTTAGCTCTGCATTGTTCTTGTAAGTACATGTTGTCCTTTATTAGTGTACTTATAATGACAGGTACTTGTTCATGTACCATCACTCTGCAGCTTATTTTCCTTTGCCCTCCATTTTCTACACATCAGATCTATATTTACTCTTACCATAAGGTTGGTACTGAAGAAGTTTAGCTGTGCATTGCTCTTGGCTGTACCTTTTGCCTGTATCGCTTCACTTACATTTATAGCTACTTGGTTATGTAGCATCACTCTTCATATTACCTTAAATATTCTCCATTTTTTCGTATATTATCACATCTATATTTACTCTTAACAAAATGTAGAATAAAGGCAATGCTTTTGAAGAAGATTATGTGGTAAACTTCTTGAATTGCCCCCCCCATCAGCATGGACAAGGCCTTTATAGAGCCTATCTTCACCAATAATGTAAGTTTGTCCATCTCAAGCCTTCAAACTTTGTTGTACATATTTGGTTAGGCATGACTGCAATAGCTGTTTATTTTTGGTGTTTCCATCAAATTGCTTGTTTAAAGTTTATTATGTAGTTCATAAACAAAAGTTTGTCCTTTCTCAATTTAAGTTTTCAGTTGTACAACCAAGTTCCTTCTTCATACCATGTAAATTAAACTATACAGAGCAAGTGATCTTATTTTGCACTGCATGTATGCTTCTATTCTTCATCTGTAATCCAGTGGTGTGGTGAACCTACCCACTACAGCACAATGTCATATTCTGCAATGTCTTAACTATGAACAATGTCATATCATTCTACTATTATTTAAACCGTCTCTTTATATGCCAATCTGAAATGGTATAAATTGACAGCACACTAACCATTGGTACTTATGAGTTCTTGACCTGTAATCCAGTGTTGTCGTGAAGCTGCCAACTCCTTCACAATGTCATTTCCTGCCATGTCTTGACCTGAACAATACCATATTGTGTTAATGCAATTTTAAACTGTGTCACTTTATTCTTCAGTAAGAAATGTGATGAATTGTTAGCACTGATACTTTTATGTGCAAAACCTGTCATCTATCTGCTTGTTTATATTTCAGAGTGAGGAAGATATAAGTGTTGAACAAGCGCAGTCTCATCATCTTGCTCAGCTGCTTATGCTGCAGCTCCCCAGCAGGGCTAACCTTTCTTGAACTCTATTGAAGTGTTGTCGGTTTTGTATATTATTTTGTCGGCGTGTTTATTTGCACTGGTGGCGATCTTTGATGCCCAGTGTATTTAATCTGCTATCTGCTTGTGATTTATCATAGTGGCGAACTTTGATGCCCAGTGGATGTAATATGCCGTAGTTTCTTTATTGTATAGTCTAGGTTTTTTCTTATTCACGATGCTATAGTTATTTTACTGTATATATATCCTATCTTCGCAGTAAACCGGCCAAACCATAAAATTACGGTACATAATCGGGCCGTCATGCAATCACGATGTAGGTTGGGCCTCAAACGTGCCGAACAGCTCACGGGCCGGCAGCAGCCTGAAATGAACCCTGGCCCATGATTGTGCGAATCAAATCACGGGCTTTTAATGGGCCAAAATTGTCTCGGTCCTTGTTTGGCCCAATCAGATATCGGCTGCGAGCAGGCCGGATGCAAACCGGGTCGTAGTTAGGACCAACTATATGACAGGCTTTTAACAGGCCAAAATTAATATAGGGCCGAAATGTTAAGCGAGCCCTTAACAAGCCAAAACTAATATCAGGCCGAATTACTAAGTGGGCCTTTAGCAAGTGGGCCCAAAAGCATAGTGTCCAGTTGACGGGCCGAATCTGATATGGCCATAATTGAGCCCAAAGCCTCTTAAAGGGTCGGACCTGATCTGGGCCGTAATTTGGCCCAGAATGTGGTAGGCTTATAACGGGCCGGATCTCATATGGGCCACTTTTTTAGGCCCGGAATGTGGCAGACCATTAATGGACCGAATCAAATATGGGCCAACATTTGGCCCAAAACATTGCAGCCAGTTAATGGGCCGGCCTACTAGGGTCCTCAAAATCTTGTGGGCCTACATAAGGGCCGGCCCATTAATGTCGGCAAAATCTCGTGGGCCTTTAGCTGGGCCGGCCCATTATGATCCGCAAGAATCTTGTGGGCCTTTACCTGGGCCGGCCCATTATGGCACACAAAAATCTTGTGGGCCTTTACCTGGGCCGTCCCATTATGGTACACAAAAATCTTGTGGGCCTTTACCTGGGCCCGCCCATTATGGCCCGCAAAATCTTGTGGGCCTTTACCTGGGCCGGCCCATTATGGCCCGCAAAATCTTGTGGGACTTTAGCTGGGCCGGCCTATTATGGTCCGCAAAATCTTGTGGGCCTTTAGCTGGGCCAGCCCATTATGGTCCGCAAAATCTTGTGGGCCTTTAGTTGGGCTGGCCCAATTAAACTTGATGGGCCGGTCCATGTGTCAACATATCATAGGCGTGTCTCGCCCATTGGTGAGTGACACCTGAGCCAACGCGAACCTGACACGTGTCTCCTCCAGCCAATGATGATATTACACATGGAAAATCCCCATTGGTCGGGGCTGTTAACGGGTTATCGGATCCAAAACCCGACCCTATAGCTTAACGGCATTCTGTTACAGTGGATGCCACGTGTCGGTCACCCTTGACGAAAGCACTTCTGTGACGCGCGATTTATCATCATGGAAGTGGACACTTCCGTCATGATAATTTTGGTAATGTCATGGAACACTTCTACGACAGCATAGGTATGACTATCTTGATTCTGTCATAAATTTGTCATGGATGTACATGCATGACAAAAAACGCGACCTACTGTGACAAACACATATCATCACGGAAGTGTATTTTTTTGTAGTGCAAGGAAGACAATGCTTGGCTATCCCTGCCTTGGAGCATCAGGATTAGCTTATGCAGGCTTCTTGCTTTTCTTGGCAGCCATTCTGGGGTCGATGCCATGATGCCCAAGAGCCTTTCCCTTTTCAGTTTCATTGTGTGCTTGCACACATTTCTGAGCATAATGCTTCATGCGCTCTCTTGAGCCTTTGGCTTCTTCATGTTTCTTGTGGAATTCAGTCTTGAGATCATGCAACATCTTCTTGAATATTTGCAAATCAGCCACGTGATACGTCTCCAACGTATCTATAATTTTTGATTATTCCATGCTATTATATTACCCCTTTTGGATGTTTATGGGCTTTATTTTACACATTTATATCATTTTTGGGACTAACCTACTAACTGGAGGCCCAACCCGTATTGCTGTTTTTTTTGCCTATTTCAGTATTTCGAAGAAAAGGAATATCAAACAGAGTCCAAACGAAATGAAACATTCGGGAGCATGATTTTTGGAACGAACGTGATCCGGAGAACTTGGACTACAAGTAAAGAAGCAAATGAGGCGGACAGGAGATAGGAGGGCGCGCCCACCCCTCCTGGGCATGCCCCTGTCTCCTGGGCACCACAGGCGGCCACCGACGTACTTCTTCCTCCTATATATACCTATGTACCCTGAAAACATTCAGGGAGCCAAAGAAACACAATTTCCACCACCGTAACCTTTTGTATCCGCAAGATCCCATCTTGGAGCCTTCGCCGGCGCTCCGTTGGAGGGGAAATCGACCATGGAGGGCTTCTACATCAACACCATAGCCCCTCCGATGAGTTGTGAGTAGTTTACCACAGACCTTCGGGTCCATAGTTATTAGGTAGATGGCTTCTTCTCTCTTTTTGGATCTCAATACAATGTTCTCCCCCTCTCTTGTGGAGATCTATTCAATGTAAACTCTTTTTGTGGTGTGTTTGTCAAGATCCGATGAATGTGGGTTTATGATCAAGTTTATCTATGAGAAATATTTGAATCTTCTCTGAATTCTTTTATGTATGATTGAGTTATCTTTGCAAGTCTCTTCGAATTATCAGTTTGATTTGGCCTACTAGATTGATCTTTCTTGCCATGGGAGAAGTGCTTAGCTTTGGGTTCAATCTTGCGGTGTCCTTACCCAGTGACAGAAAGGTTTGCAAGGCACGTATTGTATTGTTGCCATCGAGGATAAAAAGATGGGGTTTATATCATATTGCATGAGTTTATCCCTCTACATCATGTCATCTTTCTTAATGTGTTACTCTGTTCTTGTGAACTTAATACTCTAGATGCATGTTGGATAGCGGTCGATGTGTGGATTAATAATAGTAGATGCAGGCAGGAGTCGGTCTACTTGTTGCGGACGTGATGCCTATATACATGATCATGCCTAGATAATCTCATAATTATTCGCTTTTCTATCAATTGCTCGACAGTAATCTGTTCACCCACCGTAATACTTATGCTATCTTGAGAGAAGCCACTAGTGAAACCTATGGCCCATGGGTCTATCTTTTATCATATAAGCTTTCAATCTACTTTTATTTGCATCTTTACTTTTTGCATCTATATTATAAAATATCAAAAATATATTTATCTTATCATACTATCTCTATCAGATCTGACTTTCGCAAGTGGCCCTGAAGGGATTGACAACCCCTTTATTGCGTTGGTTGCGAGTTCTTTGTTTGTTTGTGTAGGTGTGTGGGACTTTTGAGGAGCCTCCTACTGGGTTGATACCTTGGTTCTCAAAAACTAAGGGAAATACTTACGCTATTATTGCTGCATCACCCTTTCCTCTTCAAGGAAAACCAACGCAAACTCAAGACGTAGCACCACGCTGAGCTTGTCCATGTGCTTCTTGAATGCGCCTTCTCATGATCAATCTTGTTCTTGAGCTCGACGATTTTCTGTAAGGTTCTTGATTGTTTGTGCAGGTACTAGGTGACTTTTGCGTCGTCTCCTACTGGATTGATACCTTGGTTCTAAAAAACTGAGGGAAATACTTATGCTACTATTGCTGCATCACCCTTTCCTCTTCAAGGAAAACCAACGCAAGCTCAAGACGTAGCAAGAAGGATTTCTGGCGCCGTTGCTGGGGAGGTCTTCGCTCAAGTCAAGACATAGCAGTACCCATCACAAACTCATCTCCCTCGCATTTACATTATTTGCCATTTGCCTCCAGTTTTCCTCTCCCCCACTTCACCCTTGCCGTTTTATTCGCCCTTCTTCTGTTCGTCTTTTCATTTGCTTTGATGTCTTACTTGGCTCGTTTGGTCGTTTAGTTGGAATAGTTGTTTATTTATTGCTAAACAGAGAAGCTAAGATCTATGGATCCTCATCCGCTTGCTAATCTTTTTTAATAGATCCAATTATGATGAACCAATTGCTAGTGAGTTTTGTGCACTAGATTATCTTTATGAAGCTTTGCTTGAAATTCGTGAATCTGAAAATTATGATGAAGAAATTTATGAAGAGATTCACGATAAATCTTTGAATAAAAAGCATGATTGCAATGATTTTACTATAAATTCTCTTTAAGTCAATTGTGCTAATAATATGCAAAACCCTAAGCTTGGGGATGCTAGTTTTGCTATGCCTATTACTTGTTGCAATGATCATGATTGGGGTGATTCCTCTTATCTTGAAAATTTATTTAAGCCCCATGATGAATATGAGATTGATAATAGTGTTTGCAATAATATTGAAAGTGGGTTTGGAAGAGTGTCAACTTTAGATCCCACATATTTGGAGTATGTTCAATCATATAATATTTTTGATAAAAGTGGGTTTGGAGAGGTCATGACTTTAGTTAATGTTAATCCCACTATCTTGGAAGAGTGTCAACTTTGCATGCATGTGGATCGTGTTAAGAATATGTTATGTGATAGCTATTTTGTTGAATTTTCCTATGATCCTACATGTAATTATTATGAGAGAGGAAAATATGGTCGTAGAAATTTTTATCTTACAAAATTACCTCTCGTCATGTTGAGATTGCTATCGTCTCTCTCTTATTCCTTGCATATGCTAGTTTTTGTTTGCCTTGAAAATTTGTTTGCTTATAATATGCCTATGCATAGGAAGTATGTTAGACTTAGATGTGTTTGTCACGTGTCTCATGATGCTCTCTTTGCGCTTCAATTCTTGTCTTTCATGTGAGCATCATTAAAATTATCGATGCCTAGCTAAAAGGCTTTAAAGAAAAGCGCTTGTTGAGAGACAACCCAATATTTTTCCTTGATGCTATTCAATAAATTTTGCATGTACCTTCTGTTTAGATGTGTTTTTATGTTTTAATTAGTGTTTGTGCCAAGTAGAACCTATAGGATAACCTATGGTGATAGTTAATTTGATTCTGCTGAAAAACAGAAACTTTGCATGCACGAAATTAGGTTTGTTAAATCACAGAAACGATATTTTGCGTTGAATCTTTTTTCTGCTGATCAATAGACAAATTTCCCAGGACTTCCTATTTTTGTAGGATTTTTAGAGTTCCATAAGTTTGCGTTAGTTGCATATTTCTACAGACTGTTCTGTTTTTGACAGATTCTGTTTTTCGTGTGTTGTTTGCTTATTTTGATGCATCTATGGCTAGTATTAAGTGGTATGAACCATAGAGAACTTGGAATACAGTAGGTTTAACACCAAAATAAATAAATAATGAGTTCATTCCAGTACCTTATGTGGTGGTTTTGTTTTCCTTCACTAACAGAGCTTATAAGATTTCCTGTTGAGTTTTGGGTTGTGAAGTTTTCAAGTTTTGGGTAAAGCTTTGCTGGACTATGGAATAAGGAGTGGCAAGAGCCTAAGCTTGGGATGCCCATGGCACCCCAAGATATTCAAGAATGGCCAAAAGCCTAAGCTTGGGGATGCCCCGGGAAGGCATCCCCTCTTTCATCTTCGTTCATTTGGTAACTTTACTTGGAGCTATATTTTTATTCGCCACATGATATGTGTTTTGCTTGGAGCGTCGTGTATTATATTAGTCTTTGATTTTTAGTTTACCACAATCATCCTTGCTGTACACACCTTTTTGGAGAAGCCTACTTGATTAGAATTTATTAGAATATGCTATGTGCTTCACTTATATCTTTTGAGCTTGATAGTTTTTGCTCTAGTGCTTCACTTATATCTTTTAGAGCATGGCGGTGGCTTAATTTTGTAGAAATTGCTAGTCTCTCATGCTTCACTTATATTATTTTGAGAGTCTTTTAGAACAGCATGGTATTTGCTATGGTTATAAATTGGTCCTAGAATGGTAGGCATCCAAGTTGGGTATCATAAAAACTATCATAGGAAGTGAATTGGATGCTATGATAAATTTGATACTTGATAATTGTTTTGAGATATGGAGGTAGTGATATTAAAGTCATGCTAGTAGGGTGATTATGAATTTAAAGAATGCTTGTTTTGAAGTTAGAAAGACCCATAGCATGCATGTTTGGTTAAAGTTGTGTAACAAATTTGAAACATGAAGTGTACCTGGCTTGTGCATCCTTATGAGTGGCGGTCGGGGACGAGCGATGGTCTTTTCCTACTAATCTATCCCTCTAGGAGCATGCACGTAGTGCTTGGTTTTTGATGACTTCTAAATTTTTGCAATAAGTATATGAGTTCTTTTGACTAATCTTGAGTCCATGGATTATACGCACTTTTACCTTTCCACCATTGCTAGCCTCTTCGGTACAGTGCATTGCCCTTTCTCACCTTGAGAGTTGGTGCAAACTTTGCCGGTGCATCCAAACCCCGTGATATGATACGCTCTATCACACATAAACCTCCTTATATCTTCCTCAAAACAGCCACCATACCTACCTATTATGGCATTTCCATAGTCATTCCGAGATATATTGCCATGCAACTTTGCACCGTTCCATTCATCATCATCATGACATACTTTACTTTTGTCATATTGCCATTGCATGATCATGTAGTTGACATCATATTTTTGGCAAAGCCACCATGCATAATTTTTCATACATGTCACTCTTGATTCATCGCACCATCCCGGTACACCGCCAAAGGCACTCATATAGAGTCTATCTTGTTCTAGTTTCGAGTTGTAATTCATATGTTGTAATTAATAGAAGTGTGATGATCATCATTATTAGAGCAATGCCCAAAAAGAAAAAAAAGAAAAAAAAGGAAGAAAGGCCAAAAAAGGCCCAAAAAAAGAAAAAAGGGAAAAAAGAAAAAGAAAATAAATAAAAAGGTCAATGTTACTATCTCTTTTTCCACACTTGTGCTTCAAAGTAGCACCTTGTTCTTCATGTAGTGAGTCTCATATCTTGTGCTTCAAAGCAGCACCATGTTTTTCATATAGTGAGTCTCATATGTTGTCACTTTCATATACTAGTGGGAATTTTTCATTATAGAACTTGGCTTGTATATTCCTACGATGGGCTTCCTCAAATGCCCTAGGTCTTCGTGAGCAAGCAAGTTGGATGCACACCCACTAGTTTTCTTTTGTTGAGCATTCATTTATAGCTCTAGTGCATCCGTTGCATGGCAATCCCTACTCCTCATGTTGACATCAATTGCTGGGCATCTCCATAGCCCGTTGATTATCCTTGTCAATGTGAGACTTTCTCCTTTTTTTGTCTTCTCCACACAATCCCCATCATCATATTCTATTCCACCCATAGTGCTATATCCATGGCTCACGCTCATGTATTGCGTGAAGGTTGAAAAACATTGAGATTATTTAAGTACGAAACAATTGCTTGGCTTTTCATCGGGGGTATAGAATCCGGGAACATCTTTGTGTGACGAAAATGAAGCATAGCCTAACTATATGATTTTGTAGGGATGAACTTTCTTTAGCCATGTTATTTTGAGAAGACATAATTGCTTTGATTAGTATGCTTGAAGCGTTACTATTTCTTTTATCAATATGAACTTTTATTTTGAATCATTTGGATCTGAACATTCATGCCACAATAAAGAAAATTACATTGAGAATTATGCTACGTAGCATTCCACATCAAAAATTATGTTTTTATCATTTACCTACTCGAGAACGGGCAGGAATTAAGCTTGGGGATGCTTGATACGTCTCCAACGTATCTATAACTTTTGATTGTTCCATTCTATTATATTACCCCTTTTGGATGTTTATGGGCTTTATTTTACACATTTATATCATTTTTGGTACTAACCTACTAACCGGAGGCCCAGCCCGTATTGCTGTTTTTTTTGCCTATTTCAGTATTTTGAAGAAAAGGAATATCAAATGGAGTCCAAACGGAATGAAACCTTCGGGAGCGTGATTTTTGGAACGAACGTGATCCGGAGAACTTGGAGTGCAAGTCAAGAAGCAAACGGGGCAGCCAGGAGATAGGAGGGCGCGCCCACCCCTCCTGTGCACGCCCCCTGTCTCCTGGGCCCCACAGGCAGCCACTAACGTACTTCTTCCTCCTATATATACCTACGTACCCCGAAAACATCCAGGGAGCCAACGAAACACAATTTCCACCACCGTAACCTTCTGTATCCGCGAGATCACATCTTGGAGCCATCACCGGCGCTCCATCCGAGGGGGAATCGACCATGGAGGGCTTCTACATCAACACCATAGCCCCTCCGATGACTTGTGAGTAGTTTACCAAAGACCTTCGGGTCCATAGTTATTAGCTAGATGGCTTCTTATCAATTTTTGGATCTCAATACAATGTTATACCTAAGGGAGTCCTGGATTAGGGGGTATCCGGACATCCGGACTATATACTTTGTCCGGACTATTGGAGCATGAAGATACAAGACTCAAGACTTTATCCTGTGTCCGGATGGGACTCTCCTTTGCGTGGAAGACAAGCTTGGCGATCCGGATATTATATTTCCTTCTTTGTAACCGACTCCATGTAAACTCTAGCCCTCTCCGGTGTCTATATAAACTGGAGAGTTTAGTCCTTAGAGGGACGATCACAATCATAATCATCATAGGCTAGCTTCTAGGGTTTAGCCTCTACGATCTCGTGGTAGATCAACTCTTGTACTACTCATATCATCAATATCAATCAAGTAGGAAGTAGGGTTTTACCTCCATCGAGAGGGCCTGAACCTGGGTAAACATTGTGTCCCTTGCCTCCTGTTACCATCAGCCTTAGACGCACACATCGGGACCCCCTACCCGAGATCCGCCGGTTTTGACACCGACATTGGTGCTTTCGTTGAGAGTTCCTCTGTGTCGTCGCTGCAAGGCTTGATGGCTCCTTCAATTATCAACAACAACATGTTCCAGGGTGAGACTTTTCTTCCCGGACAGATCTTCGTGTTCGGCGGCTTCGCACTGCGGGCCAATTTGCTTGGCCATCTGGAGCAGATCGACAGCTACGCCCCTGGCAACCAGGTCAGATTCGGAAACCTGAACTACACGGCCGATATCCGCGGAGACTTGATCTTCAATGGATTCGGGCCTACGCCAGGAACGCCGGACAGTCACGATGAGCACGGCTTAGACCTGCTGTCGAACAATGCTTGGGATATCGCCCCTGCAGGAGCCGCGGACCTAAATCCAGAGCAGATTGCGTTGCCCGAGGACGGGTGGATGGACCTCGCCCCAGAGGGCGCACACTTATCGGTGGTAGAGCCGAACACAGGCCTCGCCCTTAAGGAAGCCTGTCACACCGGACCCCCGGACTCGTACCCGGATATAGGTTCCAGTCCGCGCACTCCCAAGCCCGCCGAACCTGGTTGGGCTCCGGTAATGGAGTTCACTGCTGCGGATATCTTCCAGTACTCGCCCTTTGGCGACGTGTTGAACTCGTTAAAGTCTCTCTCTTTGCTAGGAGACTCTTGGCCGAACTATGTCCGGCTCGAGTGGGAAGCAGGTGACGAAGGAATTCGTTGCCCACCCACCACCCACTTCATTGCCATGATCGATGATTTAACTGACGTGCTTGACTTCGACTCTGAAGACATCGACGGTGTGGACGACGATGCAGGAGAAGAACAGGAACCACCGCCCACGGGGCGATGGACAGCCACCTCCTCATATGATATATGTATGGTGGACACTCCGAAAGAAACCAATGGCGATGAGGCAATCGAGGATAACCTATCAAGGAAGAAGGCAAAGTACGAACGTCATCAGCGCCGCCTCAAGCCCCGCCATAGCAATACCGGCACAGCAGTCAAAAACAATCCATATGGTGCCAACGATATATACAATCCCGACTAGCCTTCCTTCGAGCAGGTCGGATAGGAGGCAAGCGGGTACTTGGAAAGGGACGACTACATGCCCCCCTCCGAAGACGAGGTGAGCCTTGGCAACAATGAATTCGGCGTGCCTGAAGATCCCGTGGAGCAAGTTCGCTTTAAGCGACGGCTCATGGCCATGGCGAAAAGCCTGCAAAAGAAACAAAGGCAGCTCAAAGCCGACCAAGAATTGCTCACAGACAGATGGACCAGGGTCCTGGCCACCAAGGAATACGGACTCGACCGTCCCACCAAAAGTAACCCAAGGCACAATTTTTTACCTCAACATAAGAAGGAGAACCTAAATCCCACACCCTGGTGCCAACACACCACGGTCCGGGACAATACGTAGGGAACGCGAGGCAGCATTCACAAATCTCGAGGCAATCGCCATAAGCGTCAAATCAAAGAAGTTGGTGCCGAATTCAGCGGCCCCTAGTCCGATCAGCGGAAAAAGAATAGCTCAAGCCCATCCGGCCCGAGCAGCATACTTGATCAACCATGTGAAATTCATGGTACCCCTAGAAGGATGGCCAAGCATACCAATAGAGAATGCTGGATCCTCAAAACAAAGCGGCCGGTCGTGCGCCGGAAACAATGAAGGGAGGTTTCCAACAACGAAAGACCAACCAAACATGGCGAAGTCAAAAGAAGATCCTCCACAATACAAAAGTACGGCCGATCTTACCTGATCACATCGACCGTCCGGACAACATCAACCAAAGCAATTTAATTGCACTAACTATCGACCCAATGGTCCAGGGGCTCCATCTCACACAAGCCCCCGCGGGCATAAGACTACTAATAACATCTTCTAAAAGATGCCAGGTGCAAAGGCCAAGTTTTAGTGGCCCACCGCTCTAAGGTTGTCTTCGGATCACCAAACAAACACCACGCCGAAGAATAAGTCTTCGACACTGTCCCCTCATACAGCAATTACCACATGTTAACGGGACGAACCATGTTGTCTAGATTCAACGCGGTACAACATTAGGCCAGGCCCATGTGACATAGTCACATTTATGGGCAAGGCCGAACCCCACCCTTAGAGTGGAAATCATACCACTATCGGAATAGCGAGTTGTGCCTGTTTATCAAATTTTGATTCGTCAGCCAACTACCCGGACACCAACTGAAGAGTCCGCGCTATTTTACGGAATGGCAACCTAGTTCAGCCGGGCTCCGATCAGGCACCTGCGGTTCAACCACAAGAGGACGTGCAGCTGCCTTCAAGCATTTGCCTTTACAGATTAACTTTGGCACAGAACAAGACTGGCAACGTGGAATCAGCTCGGACACACAAGGGCAGGAACACACAAGTAAATCCCCCAAAGAGGGCAGTCCGGATTCACTTCAGATCCGCACACAGCCTCCTCCAGTCCGGCCACGACAGGTTCCGCCAAAAACACCACTTTTCATAATCATAAACCGTACTCATAGCATAGACATGTCATCCTACTATAGTGCGTAGATTTAAATAACACTCACAGGCTGTCATTCTTCATTAACGCCATTTTCTGCCATAAACGGCACCCGTACATCGTATTATGCCCTACTATGCCAGGGGCTTCATAATACTCATAACACGGCAACAAAGTCCAGCCACCTTTCCGGTCGCTCGGCACCCCAAACTTATAGCATTATATGCATCAGCTTCCGAATCATGTCTTGGGTCATTAGTTGGGTTTGCCCGGCTCCCATGTTTTGGTACCTTATGTTCTGCTCTATCAGCTAAGGTAGCGCTGGGAGAACTACTGCGATTGTGTCCCGGTTCTTCCGGACGAGCACCTCAGTAGAGAAATCCGAAAACTGACTGTCATGATACGGCGAGAGCTAGTCAGCTATTCGAGAGGTTGTAAAATCCTTAAAGATTTATTCCGCATAATGCCATTATAAATGCAAAGTGTGACGGATCAGTCTCCCGATCAAGCGCCAATAGAGCCCCTAGTACGGCCTTCCGAATACCAGGGGCTGCGCCCACCATACTCGAATTCCTATGGCTAAGTGAGAGTAATAAAGCCCTATAGTCTGATTGCCTGGTTCATGGTGAGGAACACCTCCTTAAAAGGACCCAAAAATGGGATAAAGAGTGTTCAGGTATGGCCCGAACACCCCCGTACTTTGTACGTGGGGGCAAAAGCCGACGACTGGCCAACTCTCAGGTTTTATATACACTAAACGGCCGCACAGGAAGAACAAACGTTCACATAAACAAGGAATAAATAATAAAAGTGTCATTTTCCCGCATTACAATGGCACGACTGCCTTCAGGTAAATATAGTGTCTTTGGTACACTTATCCGCCACAAGGCGGGCCCCTTTTAGGACACCCTCATAGTACAACTCGGGCTTGTGATGCTCCTTACCCTGCAGTGGCCCTTCAGTCATCAACTTCTCAGCATCAAGCTTCCCCCAGTGCACCTTCGCACGGGCAAACGCCATGCGCGCACCCTCTATGCAAAACGATCGCTTAATGACATCGAGTCGAGGGCAAGCACCAACAATCTGCTCCACGAGTCCGAAGTAACTGCTTGGAATTGGCTCCGTGGGCCACAGCCGGACAACCAAGTCCTTCATGGCTAGTTCGGCCGCCTGGTGCAGTTCGACCAGCTGCTTCAGCTGATCGATAAAGGGCACCGGATAATTCAGCGCCAAATACTGCGACTAGAAATCCTTCTCCACAGACTTCTTCTTATTAGTACAGTAGAATTGGGCAGAATCTGATATGTTGCGTGGCAGGTCCGCACACACACCTGGAGAAACAAGAATTCAGCTTGTCGCTTAGAGCCCCCATTACTATGAAAAAATGGCCTTGAGTACAAAAGGCCTTACCAGCCGCAACCTTCCGTGCCTCCTGAATGTCCTTCAGAGCACCTCGGGCTTCTTCTCGAGCATCCTCTGCGGCTTGGAGAGCTTGGGCGAGTTCGGATTCTTTCCCTGCTAAACTCTGCTCCAAGGCCTACTTTTCTTCACAGCCTCCTGGAGCTCTCGCTCAGCTTCAATGACCCTGGCCTCGTGTTTCTCACGAAGATCTTGTTCGGCGGCGGCCTTCTCGTTGGCTTCGGCCACAACCTTCTTCAGTGCCTCAAATTTGGCACTCACTCCTAGAGCATACAATATAAATATTTTTCATCAGGCACAACTACTTATTCGTGCCGAATTTAGGACAAAGTTTCGACATACCTCGCTTGTCCTCCAATTGCTCCTTCACACGGCCAAGTTCCTCTTCGGCCCATTCCAGACTCTGCTTTAGTCTAGACACCTCCGCATTATGAGCAGCGGTAGTCTCTGCAGACGCCTGTTTTCAAACAAAGGGAAATACGTTATTAACTGAGTCTCCTGCAAAAAGCGGGTGATTTGATCCCCTGTCTGGCTTTCTCTCTCTCTTTCGCCGGATAGTGCATCAGGGGCTACTACTCATACTGTGACAATCTCCAAAAGGTTTGTAAAAATATACCTCAAAGGCCTTTATAAGGCTATGGCAGGACTCATTCAGTCCGCTCTCGGCGGACTGAATCTTTTCAATCACCACACCCATGAGGGTCCGATGTTCATCGATGATAGACGCGCTCCTTAGCGCTGTCGAAAGGCCGCCCGGCAGCTCTACTTGGACAGAGGTTGTTGGCGGAGTAGGCAAGCCTCCCCCCGTCAAAGGTGGCTGCTCGCCCGATTCTGGAGCTTTAAAGGTCTCCAGGACCGTGTCCGGCTGTGGTCCGAACCTGAGAACGCCCCCACCGTCGACACACCTGGGGGCCACTGCTCCAGTGTGTCCGACCCCAGAGATATGCCCCCCTGGTCCGGGTCCCGCTGTGACGACACCTCGGTGTCGCGCCTAGGCTTTGGGGAAGGGGCCTCTGGAGGCGTCTCGCTTGCCAAAGCATCTGAGCTCAGCAAATCCTCCGATGAGGACTGTCCGACGTGGGACCTCGCCGGGCTACATAAAATGTGGCGACGGTTATAACTACTACATTCTAATAACCTCGAGCACGTAGGTGTGTGCAGGTTTCGTATACTTACAATTTTACCAGGGGCTGGACCCTGGGATCCCACTCCGGGCTGCTATCGGCAGCCGTGGTGGATGCCTCTAGAAGGGAGCCTTTCCCCCTCTTTGGCGATTCAGCCTCCAGGGACGAGGAGGCCGTCCTTTTCTTCCCTCCCCCTGCGGGGGACACACCTTCTTCCTCCTCCTCTTCATCTTCGGAGGAGGGATGGTCGCTGGAGTCTTCGGATTTTGCGTCCGAAGCATCATGACGACGGAGGCCGCTCTGGGTCTTCTTGACCTTCTTAGGGGCCTCTTTCTTTGGCGCCTCGTAAGGCGCTGGGACCAGCATCTTCGTCAGAAGAGGTCCGGCCGGTTCCTCCGGCAGCAGAGCAGGACAGTGTATCCGCTCCACCTTTTCCGTCCATCCCTGGGATTATTGTAAGGCATAATAAAAACACTTCCCTCAGGACGTGCCAGCTAAAACATGGATGAACAAAGCACAGCAATGACTTACCGGGCTTGCAGAGTGGGATAGTTGATACCCACGATCCTCGGCGGAGCCCGGCCATAGTTTGCCGGACTTGAAGAGCACCTTCCAGATATCCTTATGGGAGGAGCCATAGAGCTCCTGAAGCGTCTGGAGCTTGGTTGGGTTGTATCCCCACAAATTGCAGGCTCGACGCTGGCAAGGGAGAACCAGGCGAACTAACATCACCTGGACTACGTTGACGAGCTTGACGTCCTTGTCAACCACACTCTGGACGTGCATTTGGAGCAGCGACAGCTCATCGGACAAGGACCAGTTTAGGCCCTTCTCGGGCCAGGACGTGAGCCGCAGTGGGGCTCCAGATCTGAACTCGGGAGCAGCGGCCCACTTTTTGCCGTGCGGTTTGGTGATATAGAACCACTGCTGCTGCCACTCCTTGACGGAGTCGTTGAAGGCACCCGTCGGCCATACAACCTTGGGCATCTTGCTCACCATGGCGCCGCCGCACTCGGCGTGCTCGCGACTCACCACCTTGGGTTTCACATTGAAAATCTTCAGCCACAGGCCAAAGTGAGGCAAAATTCGGAGAAAAGCCTCACACACAATGATGAACGTTGAGATTTTAAGGAAAGAATTGGGGGAAAGATCATGAAAATCAATCCCGTAATAATACACGACGCCGCGAACAAATGGGTGAAGGGGAAACCCAAGCCCGCGGACAAAATGAGGAAGAAACACGACCCTCTCGTGGGGCTCCGGAGTAGGGACGAACTGTCTCACCAGCGGTAGAGGGTGGCCGATCTTCTTGGCCAGGTACCCGACTTCACAGAGCCTTTTGATATCCTTCTCTTGGATGGTAGAGGCCATCCATTTGCCTCCTGCTCTGAATCCAGACATCTTTGGAAAACCTATCTTCAATGAAGAAGAAGAATGCTTGGGTGCTAGGGCTCGAACAGAGGGGAATGGACTAGCGGTAGGAAAAGGCGTGGGTTAAGAGGAAGAGATCTTATCTCTTTATAGAGGCAATAAAAGCTTTTGCACCTCCCCACTTGCCTGGTGGAACCCGCTCGCTCCCCACTCAGGACAATTAGCGGTGCGGTTGGGCTACCCACACCCGTATTGATGAGCATCCCGTGATAAGGGGACACAATCTCTGCTTCGGCAAGACGTGCAGACGAAACCGCCTCACAAAATGCGCCGTGGCTGGTTATGGGAAAACGGTCCAAACAATGACTCGACCGTAGTGTCATATCACGATGTACGAAAGTCGTCAGCAGATCACGTTTGTGGAATATCATTCTCCCTGCGATGGTATGCGAAGATCATCTTGCGGATCCGGACACGGTTTAAGTGTTTGATAAATACTTTCGAGTATTCGGAGATGGGACCCGCCTTGCAATGCCGAAGACAGAACTGCGCACCGGACTCATCATCGTTGAAGCCTGGTTCAGGGGCTACCGAGGGAGTCCTGGATTAGGGGGTATCCGGACAGCCGGACTATATACTTTGTCCGGACTATTGGAGCATGAAGATACAAGACTCAAGACTTCGTCCCGTGTCCGGATGGGACTCTCCTTTGTGTGGAAGACAAGCTTGGCGATCTGGATATTATATTTCCTTCTTTGTAACTGACTCCATGTAAACCCTAGCCCTCTCCGGTGTCTATATAAACCAGAGAGTTTAGTCCTTAGAGGGACGATCACAATCATAATCATCATAGGCTAGCTTCTAGGGTTTAGCCTCTATGATCTCGTGGTAGATCAACTCTTGTACTACTCATATCATCAATATCAATCAAGCAGGAAGTATGGTTTTACCTCCAGCAAGAGTGCCCGAACCTGGGTAAACATTGTGTCCCTTGCCTCCTGTTACCATCAGCCTTAGACGCACAGATTGGGACCCCCTATCTGAGATCTGCTGGTTTTGACACCGACACTCCCCCTCTCTTGTGGAGATCTATTCGATGTAAACTCTTTTTGCGGTGTGTTTGTCGAGATCCGATGAATTGTGGGTTTATGATCAAGTTTATCTATGAGAAATATTTGAATCTTCTCTGAATTCTTTTATGTATGATTGAGTTATCTTTGCAAGTCTCTTCGAATTATTAGTTTGGTTTGGCCTACTAGATTGATCTTTCTTGCCATGGGAGAAGTGCTTAGCTTTGGGTTCAATCTTGCAGTGTCCTTACCCAGTGACAGAAAGGGTTGCAAGGCATGTATTGTATTGTTGCCATCGAGGATAAAAAGATGGGGTTTATATCATATTGCATGAGTTTATCCCTCTACATCATGTCATCTTTCTTAATGTGTTACTATGTTCTTATGAACTTAATACTCTAGATGCATGCTGGATAGCAGTCGATGTGTGGAGTAATAGTAGTAGATGCAGGCAGGAGTCGGTCTACTTGTCACGGACGTGATGCCTATATACATGATCATGCCTAGATAATCTCATAATTATTCGATTTTCTATCAATTGCTCGACAGTAATTTGTTCACCCACCATAATACTGATGCTATCTTGAGAGAAGCCACTAGTGAAACCTATGACCCCCGGGTCTATCTTTTATCATATAAGCTTTCAATCTACTTTTATTTGCATCTTTACTTTTTGCATCTATATTATAAAATACCAAAAACATATTTATCTTATCGTACTATCTATATCAGATCTCACTTTCGCAAGTGGCCGTGAAGGGATTGACAACCCCTTTATTGCGTTGGTTGCGAGTTCTTTGTTTGTTTGTGTAGGTGCGTGGGACTTTTGAGGAGCCTCCTACTGGATTGATACCTTGGTTCTCAAAAACTAAGGGAAATACTTACGCTATTATTGCTGCATCACCCTTTCCTCTTCAAGGAAAACCAACGCAAACTCAAGACGTAGCACCACGCTGAGCTTGTCCATGTGCTTCTTGAATGCGCCTTCTCATGATCAATCTTGTTCTTGAGCTCGACGATTTTCTGAGCTAAGGCCAATTCATTGGCAATGGCTCCGTGAAATGTGACACTGGCAGGTACAGGTAATCAAGACCGATGCTCTAGTTATCAAACCATTCATCAATGAAGTTGTTCAATATATCAACATCAAAGAGGGGCAGATCACTGAAGATCTCCGCTTCTTGCTTGCTCTTGATCAGCATTTCTAGTGCTTCATCACCAAAATCTTCATCACTTGACACATTAATGGTGTCTTCCTCATTGAGCAGAACGACAACAGGAGTGAGAGCTTGCCCAGAAACCTTCTTGGGCATTGGCTTCTTAGTCCTTTTGGATACGCAAGACAAATCTTTTGATTGCACACTAGCTTCAGGAGGTGTAGTTTTCAATGGCTTCTTCGTTGAAGCTTTTCGAGCAGCAGCAATAGAGGGCTTTGAAGCTTTAGATTTTTTTCTTCTGCTGAGGGAGCATCTTTAGAGTCTGCATCTTCAGCAGATTGTTCCACTGTGGCCCTTTGGGCAGCAATGTGGGACAGAAGCCCATCGAAGTTGGTGAAGGAGCCAATTCTGTTCTCATTGGCTTCATAAGTACCATCTGACCTTGGTGTAGATGGACCAGTGTTGAAGTCGAGGCCAAATTCCTTCTTGTTCTTGACAACTGAATCCTTTGTGAACTGAAAGTTGCGCTTGAAGAGATTTTCGTCACGACACCATAGAAGAGACGATGGGTCGGCATTCTCAGGCTGAGGTCCTCGGACCATGAAAGGATAGAACTTGAGCAATAGCTTTAGCCTTTGTCTTCGGTACCAAATTTTTGTAAATAGTATCACCCCATGGGCACTTGATGGCATTCTTCTCAGCATATTCAGGTGTCACGAAGTTGTACTTGAACCATTGCTCAGCCCAATATCTTTGGATCCATTGGATCATGTTCTTGCGTTGTGTATAGCTCTCTTCAGGGTCAGATTTGTAGAGCTCATACAGATCTAGGGGCAGGTCCAGTGCAGTATTGCCACGGTGTTTCCTGCCACCTTTCCGTGCAGATTTTTCAGAAGCCATATTATTCAGACAGACATGTTTCAAAACAATGAAAGACTTCCGTCTACTTGTCAAACGAGAACCGACTTTAGGAGATTCAATGTGACGTTGTAAGAATTCTGCAAATGAATGTAGACTATGAGAACCAAGGGATTCTCCAAAGGACATGTACCTGTGACAGCACTAGATATGCGAGGGAAGGGGAAGAGGTCATATGCATTCTCAGAAGATTATGAAGATAAATCAGTTAGAAGACATTGACCTCACAGTGCGAAGAAATTCACTTATTGAAGGAAGTTGGTTCCAGATTTGTATGAATCGAAGAATAAGTACAAGTGAGGAATCTAACTAGTTATGAAGCATAAGTGAACATACTATGCAATATATGAGATTCAGAAAGAGACAGGTCCAAATTTGAAAGTGTAGAAACCACTTTTGGTTGAAGTGGATGGATTTGGTAGATCAAAGAGACCATAAAAAGTGAGATTTATTTACCACAGACGAACTGCTAGACGAGGCAGATGGGAGGCCGAGCAGTGCAATCTCCCGCACCCGAAATTGGCGGCGGAAGACACCTACGACAGTGACAGAGAAGACGGGGTCCGCGACCGGCATGAGGACGGCGTCGAAAAGGTCGCGGCAGCTAAGCGCTTCGTCTCCGGCGTCAACACGAGCTAGTGGTGGCGCTAGGGTTTGGGTGAGATGGCGAGGTGGAAGAGGAGATATTGACCGCAGGGGGGAGCAAGTATTTATAAGGAGTAGGAGGGCGGCGCAGCGCAATTACACAGGTGCCCCTGGCGGTTCACATCTGAAGGACACGTGGCATGCATGCAACTTATCAGGAGTTGAATCATGTTCCCACGCACGCTTGGATTGTCGGATGGTCGTTTCGGCTTCTCTGGTTTTCAGGTAAAGGATAAGACTTTAAAAGCAGTTTTAATAGTGTGTCTCTACATCTTCTATTGACAAGGACATAGCAAAGATATTCGACAAGTGTCAACAGAATGCATATGACTAGACAGATAGAATTTGAGGGAGTAGCACAGAAGGGATTAGGGTCCAATCACATTCATTTAGGTTAGGAAAATAGCAACATGAAGATATAGCTATAAGTGAATGCTGTAGAGGACAGAACACATATATAGTATTGAAGACAATTCAACATTGCGAAGATATAGATTTTGAAGATAAATCAATGTTGAAGACAATCCAAATGCGAAGATAATGCAGTCATGACGCCAAATGAAAAACTTCAAGAAAGTGTGGTGGTGGCATTACCCAACGTATAGGAAATATTAGACCCAGACACGATGCACAATTATCGTGGCGCTCCAAAGTCAAATTCCACATTAATGTATTCACACTCAGAGGGTAAGTCTTCATTGATTGAAGAAATATGTTACTTTATGTGTTGCACATCTAAGTCATCAACATGCATGAGCGTTAGGATGTGTGTCCATTCACTGGACATTTGAGGATTCTAAGACATTTAGCTCACACCGCAGCTTGCAAAACCTCTTTTCATCCAAGGGCTTTGTGATGATATCTGCCAGTTGCTCTTCAGTGTTGACGTGAATGATATCAATTTCTTCCTTGATGACATGATATCTGAGAAAGTGATGACGAATCTCAATGTGCTTTGTCTTTGAGTGTTGAACTGGATTCTTGGCAATCTTGATGGCGCTTTCATTGTCGCAGAAGAGTGGCACATTCTTCATGTTGATACCGTAGTGCTTGAGATTTTGATTCATCCAGAGAAGCTGAGCATAGCAAGATCCAACAACAATGTATTCAGATTCAGCAGTGGAGAGGGATACACAGTTCTGCTTCTTTGAAGACCAACAGACAAGAGATCGTCCAAGAAAGTGACATGTGCCTAATGTAGACTTGCGATCAACCTTGTCACCAGCATAATCAGCATGATAGTATCCAACTAGATAAAATTATGAGCCCTTTGGATACCACAATCGTAGTGTTGGGGTGTGAGCCAAATATCGAGGAATTCGCTTCACAGCAAGGTGATGTGATTCCTTTGGTGCCGCTTGGAATCGAGCACACATGCAAATGCTAAGCATAATATCAGGCCTAGATGCACATAAGTATAGCAAAGAACCAATCATGGAGCGGTATACCTTTTGATCGAACTCTTTACCATTGTCGCCAGGGCCAAGATGACTTTTGGTTGGCATTGGCATCGTGTACCCTTTGCAGTCTTGCATTCCAAACTTTTTCAGGCAATGTTTGAGGTATTTTTCTTGTGATATGAAGATGCCATTGAACTGTTGATGGATTTGAAGACCAAGGAAGAACTTCAGCTCTCCCATCATGGACATCTGATATTGCTCTTGCATCATGTATCCAAACTCATCACTGTATCTCTTATCCGTGCAGCCGAAGATGATGTCATCCACATATATTTGACACACAAACAGTTCACCATCATATGTCTTCGTGAAGAGAGTGGGATCTAGAGAACCAGGTTTGAAGCCTTTGCTCTTCAGGAATTATTTGAGTGTGTCATACCAAGCGCGAGGTGCTTGTTTGAGGCCATACAGTGCCTTGTTGAGATTGTACACCATATCAGGATGCTTAGGATCTTCAAAACCAGGCGAATGAGAAACAAGCACTTCTTCTTTGATTTTGCCATTGAGAAAGGCACTCTTCACATCCATTTGGTGCAGAAGAATGTTGTGATGGTTAGCATAGGCCAGCAGTATGCGAATGGCTTCAAGCCTAGCCACAGGAGCAAAGGTTTCATCAAAGTCGATTCCTTCCACTTGTGTGTAACCTTGAGAGACAAGGTGAGCCTTGTTTCTGACAACTTGTCCAAGTTCATCTTGCTTGTTGCGATATATCCATTTCGTGCCAATGATGTTGTGCTTGCGAGGATCAGGACGTTTGACAAGCTCCCAGACATTATTCAGCTCAAACTGTTGAAGCTCTTCTTGCATAGCTCAAATCCATTCAGGTTCCATGAAGGCTTCTTTGACTTTCTTGGGTTCAGATATAGAGACAAAGGCAAAGTGACCACAGAATTTTGCTAATTGTGTAGCTCTATCAATAATCTTCTCAATATGGACTTCATTGGAGACTCGAGGATGAGCTGGGTGAAGATTTTGATCAGGCTGACTATTGTCTTCATCTTCAGCATTGGCTTCAGACTGAGCATTGTCTTCATGTTGATTAGGTGGAGAAATGATGATCTCATCCTCAGCCGGTTCCTCGGTGGGTATGATTTCTCCAGTACTCATCAGCCTGATAGCTTCACCTGGTGTACCTTCATCTAGCACATTTAGCAGGTGCTCTATTTGCGAGCCATTAGTTTCATCAAACCGCACATCTACAGTTTCAACCACTTTGTAGTGAAAGAGGTTGAAGACTTTGTAGGTGTGCGAGTCCTTTCCGTAACCAAGCATAAAACCTTCATGTGCTTTCAGTGTGAATTTAGACGTGTGATGTGGATCCTTGATCCAGCACCTAGCACCAAAGACTTTGAAGTAACTGACGTTCGGCTGCTTACCAGTCAGAAGTTCATATGACGTTTTCTTGAAGAACTTATGAAGATATACTCTGTTGATGATGTGGCATGCAGTATCAATGGCTTCGGGCCAGAATTTTCTTGGAGTCTTGTATTCATCGAGCACCGTCTGTGCCATCTTAGTGAGCGTTCTGTTCTTACGCTCCACGATCCCATTCTGCTGAGGTGTGTAAGGAGTAGAGAACTCATGTGTGATGCCAGAATTATCAAGATAAGTGTTGAGGCCAATGTTCTTGAACTCAGTGCCATTATCACTCTGGATGTGCTTGATCTTGATGCCATAATTCGTCAAGGCCCCATTTGGGAAGCGTCTGAAGACATCCTGCACTTCAGTCTTATAGAGAATTATGTGTACCCAGGTGTATCTCGAGTAATCATCAACAATAACAAAGCTATAGAGATGTGCAGTAGTAGTAAGGGTAGAGTAGTGAGTAGGGCCAAATAGGTCCATGTGAAGAAGCTCGAAGGGACATGAGGTAGTCATGATTGTCTTCGAGGGATGCTTGGTTCTAGTCATCTTTCCAGCTTCACAGGCACCATATAGATGATCCTTCTTGAACTTGACGCCCTCGATGCCAATGATGTGCTTCTTCTTTGCGAGAGTGTACAGGTTCCTCATGCCCACATGTCCTAGCCGTAGATGCCCTAGCCAGCATTCTGAAGCCTTTGCTAGAAGACATACGGCAAGTTATGGTCCTGCTGATAAATCTACCATATGCAGATCACCTCTTCGATAGCCTTCGAAGACTAGAGATTTGTCAGATTCCATTATCACAAGACAACGATATTTTCCAAATATCACAATCATGTTCATATCACAGAGCATTGACACAGACATTAAGTTGTATCCAAGGGATTCAACAAGCATCACTTTATCCATGTGTTGATCCTTTGAGATAGCAACTCTACCAAGACCCAATACCTTGCTTTTACCAGTGCCAGCGAATGTGATATGACTCTTAGTAGATGGACGTACAGTTGAATCCATAAGAAGACTTCGATCACCAATCATGTGGTTGGTGTAGCCGATGTCCATGATCCATTCAGTGGCTTTCGGAGTTGTACCCTACAGTGCAGTTAGTGGGATAGGCTTCACCAAGAGTATTGTGAAGCAGAAACATGTAGCGAACAACCATATTATGAAAGTTTAGATTCTGGTTAGGCATGATAGGATGCTCGTCAAGGAACCCTGGGACGAAATACATGATAAGACCATTGGGGCATTTTATATTGCATCCCACAAGATGTTTTAGGTCTCCAGCATTCGCGTCAGAAGATTTTGCTTTCCGGCTGGAGACCTTTCCCTACAAGAGAAGTTAATTCTTCTTAATCACCCACATCTTTAGGGGTGGCTTAGAAGCAATGAGTCTAAGTGCAGCATCTGAGAACTTTGGCTTGGGAGCCCTAGCAAATAGCTTCACAGGAGGAGAATAGTACTCATATGAATAAGCAAAAAAGTTCTTAGTTTTCTGAACATAGCGGTTAGAGGAAACATGCTCATATTCATGAGTCTCATAACAGTCCTCCTGCAAAACATTGGCGTTAGGGTGAAAATGAGTGGTCCTCTGTCTGTATGAAGCCTTTGGGCCATATGACGCCTTTGGTCTGGGGTTTGTCTTGTTCCCAGGTGGTGTCATGACGACATTCACGGGAAGCTTCTCAAGACAGCTTTTGGGCACCCAGATCTTCTTCTAGGGTGACCCATTCCTGCAGTTAGTACCAATGTACCCGGCAAACACTTCACCATTCTGATTCTTTGGCATCAAAGGATTCATCAACGACAATTGGGTTAGCACAAGTGAAGCCAGATAAAGTGGATGGGTCCGCTGAAGGATCCTTAGTAGCAACTGAGGTGGTTTTGGGGTACTGCTTAGGCGTTCAATATGAACCATCAACATTCATTTTCCTCTCGAACCCAACACCCTCTTTCCTAGGGTTTTGATTCAGAATCTGTTTCTTGAGGACATCGCACAAGGTCTGATGCCCTTTGAGGCTTTTGTACATGCTAGTCTCAAGCAATGTCTTCAATCTAGCATTCTCATCAGCAATAGTAGTTGTATCCTCAGTAGAGGGGTTAGTTACCACATCAGCAGTTGAAGATATTGCAACATTAGAAGTAGTAGAACATCTAGCAACAGAGACAACATTATCACACTCAAGACACTTTAAGCATGGTGGAACAAATTCTACCTAAGCGGAACTGATCTGTTGGGCGAGTAGTGAATCGTTCTCTTTCTAAAGATGTTCATGAGACACTCTCAGTTTCTCAAGATCCTGCTTCCTTTAAAGATAATCGTAGGAAAGCTTCTCATGAGAGGCTGAGAGAGTTTCATGACGACTCTCAAGTTCTCCATACTTAACATGAATACTTTTAATATCTTCGATTAAGGACTGAGTTCAATTCATTTCCGCGTCCAACAGGTCATCACTTTTGTCTAGCAGCTTTTGAATATGTTCCATACCAGTTTGTTGCTTAGTTGCAATTTTACCAAGTGTCTTATAGCTAGGTTTGGATTCACATTCAGAGTCATATTCACTAGAGGTTTGGAAATAGGCATCACGTGAGGTTACCTTGCACCACGTGCCATGAAGCAGTAGATTGGAGCAGATTCATCATCATCAGCTTTGGCTTCAATGTTGTGACCATTGTCTTCAGTGTTGAAGATTGACTTGGCGACGAACGCTGACGCCAGAGCCAGGCTTGCCACGCCTGAATCAGACTCCTCCTGGGACTCCAGCTCCGCCTCCATAGAGGCAGACTCCTCCTCTGAATCCATCTCCTTTCCAATAAATGCACGAGCCTTGCTTGATGAGGTCTCCATGTGAGATGAAGACTTTGAAGAAGATTTTTGTCAGATTAAGGGATCCGCAAACCCTTGAGAGGTTCGAACTCTGCGGTGCATGCGGAGATCTCAACCTACCCAGCCTGCCTACTCGTGATCCTCCTAAGCCTAGCGCGTCAAGCTCAAAGAGACAAAGAGACACATCAGTTTATCCTGGTTCGAGCCACCTTGCGGTGTAATAACCTACTCTAGCATTTTGGTGGATTGCCTCGGGGGGCTAAGGATGAACTAGTACAGTGGATGAACTGGCCTCAGGAGGTGAGGAGTTCTTGAGCTGGTGTGGTGTGTGCTAGTTCGACTTGTCCTCTCTCTATGGTGGTGGCTAGTCCTATTTATAGTGGCCTTGGTCCTCTTCCCAAATATTGGTGGGAAGGGATCCCACAATGGCCGGATTTGAAAGGGAAGAAGTAGTACAGCTTATCCTAACAAAAGTAGTCTTCACCTGCGAAAAGCCTCTGGTCGTGACGCTGCAGTGGGCTCGTTGATGACCTCCGTCCTGCCGTCCCGGCGGTCTTGGTCTCTTTGCGCCATAATAAAAACCTTTGGCTAATTCCTTGGGACTCCGCTCATGTGGCTTGCCTCCTTTGCACCGAAGAGGAAACCTGTGCTCTACGCCCGCCTGGCGCCCACCTGGCCTTGGTCGTCATGGCTCGCGTCAGCTGAGCCTCATGAGGTGAACCTTGCATAGAACTCTCTGCCCCTCGGGAGCCAGCCGTAGGAGGCCGATCCCCTCGGGGGTCTTGGCGTCATCCGCCTCGCGAGGGTCTTGTGTTGTTGATGCTGGAGCTGGGCCGTACCAGGCCGTCGGTGGAGCCACGTGGTGGGCCGCGGGAAGGCAGGGCTGGATAGCCCCATATCCAGGATGCCGACAATTTTGATGATTTCTTCTTTTTCTTGTCATCAGAATCATATTCCTTGCTCTTCTTCTTCTTCTTCTTCTTCTTCTTCTTCTTCTTCTTCTTCTTCTTCTTCTTCTTCTTCTTCTTCTTCTTCTTCTTCTTCGATTCCTTATCCCACTGAGAACACTCGGAGATGTAGTGGCATGTCTTCTTGCATTTGTGGCAAGTTCTCTTCTTGTAGTCACGTGATGAAGCCTCATCGTTCTTTGAGCTAGATCTTGAAGACTTGTTGAACCAATTCTTCTTGGAGAACATTTGGAACTTCCTCACAAGCATTACAAGCTCTTTGCCAAGCTCTTCAGGATCACCAGAGCTACAGTTAGATTCTTCTTCAGATGAGGAAACAACTTTTGCCTTCAGGGCACGGGTTCGGCCATAGTTGGGACCATAGATATCACGCTTCTCAGATAGCTGGAACTCATGTGTGTTGAGCCTCTCAAGTATATCAGAAGGATCGAGATCTTTGAAGCCGGGATGTTCTTGTATCATCAGGGGTAAGGTGTCAAATGAGCTGTCAAGTGATCTCAGAAGCTTCTTCATGATCTCATGCTTGGTGATCTCAGTAGCGCCGAGAGCACGAAGCTCATTGGTGATATCAGTCAAGCGATCGAACGTGAGCTGGACATTCTCATTGTCATTTCTCTTGAAGCGGTTGAAGAGATTGCGAAGAACATCGATTCTTGAGTCTCTCTGAGTTGAGACGCCTTTGTTGACATTGGACAGCCAGTCCCAGACCAGCTTTGCAGTTTCCAATGCACTCACACGGCCATACTGCCCTTTGGTCAAATGACCACAGATGATGTTCTTGGCGGTTGAGTCCAATTGTGCTAATCTCTTGACATCAGCAGCGGTGATGCCTTCACCGACTTTGGGAACGCCAGTCTTGACAAAACATACCAGAGATCAACATCAATGGCTTCAAGATGCATGTGCATCTTGTTCTTCCAGTAAGTGTAGTCAGTAAGATGGGGCACGCAACAGAGACCTTGATAATCCCTGCAGTCGACATAGCTAAAACTCCAGGTGGTTAAACCAAATCACACAGAACAAGGGAGTACCTTGCTCTGATACGAATTGAAAGTGCTAGTTATCGACTAGAGGGGGTGAATAGGCGATTTTTTATGAAAGTCTTCAAAACACGGTGGCTTTGAAGACAAACAAGTAAACTAAACATATATAATAAGCAACGGAATGAAAACTACACTAGGCAAACATTAGTCAAGCATAAAAATAACAAAGCAATACTAACAAACATACTAACAAAGCAATCATGTCTTCTCAAAATAACATGGCCAAAGTATTTAATCATGCACAACCCCGATGACAAGCCAAGCAATTGTTTCATACTTTGATGTTCTCAAACTTTTTCTATCTTCATGCAATACATGAGCGTGAACCATGGACATAGAATTATAAGTGGAATAGAATGGTGGTTGTGGAGAAGACAAAAAGGAGAAGATAGTCTCACTACAACTAGGCTTATCAACAGGTTATGGAGATGCCCATCAATAGATATCAATGTGAGTGAGTAGGGATTGCCATGCAACGGATGCACTAGAGCTATAAGTGTATGAAAGCTCAACAAAAGAAACTAAGTGGGTGTGCATCCAACTTGCTTGCTCACGAAGACCTAGGGCACTTTGAGAAAGCCCATCATTGGAATATACAAGCCAAGTTTTATAATTAAAAAGTCCCACTAGTATATGAAAGTGACAACATAGGAGACTCTCTATCATGAAGATCATGGTGATACTTTGAAGCACAAGTGTGGTAAAAGGATAGTAGAATTGCCCCTTCTCTCTTTTTCTCTCATTTTTTTTATTTGGGCCTTTTCTCTTTTTTATGGCCTCTTTTTTTTATTTAGTCCGAGTCTCATCCTGACTTGTGGGGGAATCATAGTCTCCATCATCCTTTCCTCACTGGGACAATGCGCTAATAATGAAGATCATCACACTTCTATTTACTTACAACTCAAGAATTACAACTCAATACTTAGAACAAAATATGACTCTATGTGAATGCCTCCGGTGGTGTACCGGGATGTGCAATGATTCAAGAGTGCACATGTATGAAAAATTATGAACGGTGGCTTTGCCACAAATACGATGTCAACTACATGATCATGCAAGGCAATATGACAATGATGGAGCATGTCATAATAAACGAAACAGTGGAAAGTTGCATGGAAATATATCTCGAAATAGCTATGAAAATGCCATAATAGGTAGGTATGGTGGCTGTTTTGAGGGAGGTATATGGTGGTTGTATGGTACCGGCGAAAGTTGCGCGGCTAGCAATGGTGGAAGGGTGAGAGTGCGTATAATCCATGGACTCAACATTAGTCATAAAGAACTCACATGCTTATTGCAAAAATTTATTAATTATCAAAACGAAGTACTACGCGTATGCTCCTAGGGAGATAGATTGGTAGGAAAAGACTATCGCTCGTCCCCGACCGCCACTCATAAGGAAGACAATCAATAAATAAATCATGCTCCAATGTCATCACATAATGGTTCACCATACGTGCATGCTACGGGAATCACAAACTTTAACACAAGTATCTCTCAAGTTCACAACTACTCTACTAGCATGACTCTAATATCACCATCTTCATATCTCAAAACAATCATAAAGAATCAAACTTCTCATAGTATTCAATGCACTTTATATGAAAGTTTTTATTACCCATCTTGGATGCCCATCATATTAGGACTAATTTTATAACCAAAGCAAATTACCATGTTGTTCTAAAAGACTCTCAAAATAATATAAGTGAAGCATGAGAGTTCAACAATTTCTATAAAATAAAACCACCACCATGCTCTAAAAAGATATAAGTGAAGCACTAGAGCAATATTGTCTAGCTCAAAAGATATAAGTGAAGCACATAGAGTATTCTAATAAATTCTGATTCATTCGTGTCTCTTCCAAAAGGTGTGTACATCAAGGATAATTGTGGTAAACTAAAAAGAAAATACTCAAATCATACAAGACGCTCCAAGTAAAACACATATCATGTGGTGAATAAAAAATATAGCCTCAAGTAAAGTTACCGATAGACGAAGACGAAATAGGGGATGCCTTCCGGGGCATCCCCAAGCTTAGTCTTTTGGTTGTCCTTGAATTTTACCTTGGGGTGACATGGGCATCCCCAAGCATAGGCTCTTGCCACTCCTTATTCCAAATCAATCAAATCTTTACCCAAAAAATTGAAAACTTCACAACACAAAACTTCAACAGAAAATCTCATGAGCTCCGTTAGTATAAGAAATAAACCACCACTTTAAGGTACTGTAATGAACTCATTATTTATTTATATTGGTGTTAAACTTACTGTATTCCAACTTAACTATGGTTCATACCCCCCGATACTACTCATAGATTCATCAAAATAAGCAAACAACACACGAAAAACAGAATAGTCTATAGCAATTGTAACTTTCGAATACTTATGTAACTCTAAAACTTCTGAAATAAATTGGTGGAAGTGAGTAATTTGTCTATTAATCATCTGCAAAAAGAATCAACCTAAAAGAACTCTTATGGAAAAAATGACAGCTATTCTCGTGAGCGCAAAAGTTTCTGTTTTTACAGCAAGATCGCAAAGACTTCACCCGAATCTTCCCAAAGGTTCTACTTGGCACAAACACTACTTAAAACATGAAACCACATCTAAACATAGGCTAGATGAATTATTTATTTCTAAACAGGAGTAAAAATCAAAGAACAAAAAATAAAATTGGGTTGCCTCCCAACAAGCGCTATTGTTTAACGCCCCTAGCTAGGCATTGAGATTTCGATGATGCTCACATGAAAGATAAGAATTGAAGCAAGGAGAGCATCATGAAACACGTAACAAACACATCTAAGTCTAACATACTTCCTATGCATAGGCATCTTATAGGCAAACAAATTATCATAGCAAGCAAAAACTAGCATATGCAAGGAAGCGGAAAGAAACAATAGCAATCTCAACATAATGAGAGGTAATTTAGTAACATGAAAATTTCTACAACCGTATTTTCCTCTCTCATAATAATTACATGTGGGATCATAAGAAAATTTAACAAAGTAGCTATCACATAAAATATTTTCAACACGATCCACATGCATGCGAAGTTGACACTCTTCCAAAATAGTGGGATTAACATTAACTAAAGTCATGACCTCTCCAAACCCACTTATATAAAAAAAATCATAAGATTGAAAATTCTCCAAATATGTGGGATCTAAAGTTGACACTCTTCCAAACCCACTTTCAATATTATTGCAAACACTAATATAAATCTCATACTCATCATGGGGCTTAAATAAATTTTCAAGATCATAAGAAGAATCACACCAATCATGATCATTGCAACAAGTAGTGGACATAGCAAAACTAGCATCCCCAAGCTTAGGGTTTTGCATATTATTAGCACAATTGACATCAATACAATTTATAGTAAAATCATTGCAATCATGCTTTTTATTCAAGGAGCTATCGTGAATCTCTTCATAAATTTCGTCATCACAATTTTCACATTCATGAATTTCAAGCAAAACCTCATAAAGATAATCTAGTGCACTCGAATCACTAGAAATTGATTCATCATAATTGGATCTCTTAAAAAGATTAGCTAGTGGATGAGGATCCATAAACTTTTAGCAAGCGAAGATGCAAGCAAAAAGAAGGCACATGGTCGCACAAGCAAACAAAAGATTTAACGGAAGAGGGGCGAAGAAAAGGCAAAGGTTTTCGAAAATTGTTTTAGAAGTGGGGGAGAGGAAAACGAGAGGCGAATGGAAAATAATGTAATGCGAGGGAGAATAGTTTATGATGGGTACTTGGTATGTCTTGACTTGGAGAAGATCTCCCCGGCAGCGGCGCCAGAAATCCTTCTTGCTACCTCTTGATCTTCCATTGGTTTTTCCCTTGAAGAGGAAATGGTGATGCAGCAAAGTAACATAAGTATTTCCCTCAGTTTTGAGAACCAAGGTATCAATCCAGTAGGAGATGACGCAAAAGTCACCTAGTACCTGCACAAACAATCAAGAACCTTACAGCCAACGCGATAAAGGGGTTGTCAATCCCTTCACAGTCACTCGCAAAAGTGAGATCTAATAAAGATAGTAAAGTAAATATTTTTGGTATTTTTGTTATATAGATTGGAAAGTAAAGAATGCAAAATAGTAAATGAGATTTAAAGTGATGCAATATAATGAAAAAGAGACCGGGGGGGCATAGGTTTCACTAGTGGCTTCTCTCGAGATAGCATGTATTACGGTGGGTGAACAAATTACTGCCAAGCAATTGATAGAAAAACACATAATTATGAAGATATCTAAGGCAATGATCATGAAATATAGGCATCACGTTCGTGTCAAGTAGACCGAAATGATTTTGCATCTACTACTATTACTCCACACATCGACCGCTATCCAGCATGCATCTAGAGTATTAAGTTCATAAGAACGGAGTAACGCATTTAGCAAGATGACATGATGTAGAGGGATAAACTCAAGCAATATGATATAAACCCCATCTTTTTATCCTCAATGGCAACGATACAATACGTACCTTACTGCCCCTACTATCACTGGGAAAGGACACTGCAAGATTGAACCCAAAGCTAAGCACTTCTCCTATGGCAAGAAAGATCAATCTAGTAGGCCAAACTAAACCGAAAATTCAAAGAGACTTGCAAAGATATCAAATCATGCATATAAGAATTCAGAGAAGAACCAAATAGTATTCATAGATAATCTTGTTCATAAATCCACAATTCATCGGATCTTGGCAAACACACCGCAAAAGAGTATTACATCGAATAGATCTCCAAGAACATCGAGGAGAACTTTGTATTAAGAATCAAAGAGAGAGAAGAAGACATCTAGCTAATAACTATGGACCCGAAGGTCTGTGGTAAACTACTCACGCTTCATCGGAGAGGCAATGGTGTTGATGTAGAAGCCCTTCGTGATCGATTCCTCCTCCGGAAGATCGCCGGAAAAGGCCCCAAGATGGGATCTCACGGGTACAGAAGGTTGCGGCGGTGGAAAAATGGTTTCATGGCTCCCCCTGATGTTTCTAGAGTATAAGAGTATATATAGGTGAAAGAAGTACGTCGGTGGGGCTACGAGGGGCCCACGAGGGTGGGGGCGCGCCTACCCCCTGGGCACGCCCTCCTGCCTCGTGGATGCCTCGTGGCATTTCTGACTTCAACTCCAAGTCTTCTGGTTTGCTTTTGGTCCAAGAAAGATCATCACGAAGGTTTCATTCCTTTTGGTATTCCTTTTCTGCAAAACTCTAAAATAGGCAAAAAAAACAAAAACTGACACTAGGTCTCCGGTTAATAGGTTAGTCCCAAAAATAACATAAAAGAGCAAATTAAAGCCCATTAAACATCCAAAACAGATAATATAATAGCATGGAACAATCAAAAATTATAGATATGTTGGAGACGTATCAGTGAGGCTGACAGATGGACCCACCAGCTACTTCTTCGCATGCAAGGAAGTGCCTCCTTATTATGCGCAAAAAAAGAATCATCCCCCTATCAGCTCAGACCCACCATCAATATATTTGCACGCAAGTAAGTGCCTCCTTATCCTCCCTGACAGCCGGGACCCACCCGGTCGAAGCATACATAGCATTGTCATTCTAGTCGCAAATGTGTACATACATACTGGTCCATCATTCTTGCTGCCACGATGAACCGTGGCCTAGTAAGGAGCGGTAGTTGTTCACGCAGTCCTGTCTATATCGTGTACACATACGTACGTACATACGGGCGAGGTCTCAAACGCGTACAGTGACGGTGTCCTGTTCATCGGCAGCCAACTGACTAGGTCGGAACGGAGAAACAACGTCGTGTTCATCGGGAGGCAACAGACTGCGTCGGAATGCTTCGTGTTCATCGGGAGCCGACCGTCTTGGACGGAACAGACAAAACGAGGTTTGGCGTACCACAAAACAGAGGAAACAAACTTGTCTTCGAGCTCCTATGTCGAAACGGGGTGCTGTTGATCGGGAGGGGTGTGGCGCACCACAAAACGGACGAACGGACTTGTGTTGGACCGCCTACGGTCAAAATGGGGGTCTTGTTCATCGGGAGGGGTGTGGTGTACCACAAAACGGGACTCCACAGGCTACTGTTCATCCACCGTCTACTGCCTCGCTCCAGCCTCCACGGGCTACTGTTCATCCACCGTCAACCTCCTCCAGCCTCCACATGCTACTGTTCATCCACGATGTCTCCCTCCTGCCTCCATGGGCTCCTGTTCATCCACGGGCTCCTGTTTATTCAGCCAGCCTCCACTGGCTACTGTTCAACCAGCCCTCCATGGGGTCCTGTTCATCCAATTTGCACCGGCTACAGTTCAACCAGCCCTCCACGAGGTCCTGTTCATCCACCCTCAACCGGCTCGATCGGGGGTCCTGTTCATCCAGCGGCAACAGCCTATCCTACCACGGGGTCCTGTTCATCCAACCCCCACCAGGAATTGTTCATCCAACCCCTAACAATGCTCACTGTTCATCAAGAGGCAGTAACTGCTTCGATCGTTTTAGTTAGCAGCAGTAGCAAAGGAATTGCTCGGGTTCAATTAACAGCCAAGGGATCGATCGCACGGGTTTAATAACATAGCTAGAGCAATCACTCGGGTTCAGTACGTGAACGCCTCGCTCGGGTTCAGTTAGAGCCCAATGCCTCGCACACACGCGCGTAGTGCACGAGAGAAACACGCAAACCTCCATGCATCGCTCGGCCCCAACCACCCAGCGAAACCGGGAACTCCTCGAAATTTTCCTCGCCCTCGCTTCTACCATGGTTTTTTCGGTCATGGACGGCCCAAAGAATGTCATTCAGTTGCGTCTTCGGCCCACCCAGGACGAAAAGCCCATTTTCTGTCATGATTTTTTGTCATAGAAGTTGGATCCCACCTCATCTATGATGATATCGGGTTTTGTCATATGTGATCGTGATAGAAGTGTCATAGCATGACAAAAAAAATTTTGTTCCGCCCAAAATGTCACGGATGTGCCTTTTTTTGTAGTGCCAGCATGCATCTTGAGGTATTAAGTTCGTAACAAAAATAGTAATTCTTGAAGCATGATAACATAATGTAGACGAAGTAACATCAATTAATATGATTGAACCGATCGTTTTACCCTTAGTAGCAACAATACAAATACCTGCCTTGCAACTCCACGTTTCATAGAGTAAGCACACCGCAAGATTGAACCTACTACCAAGCACCTCTCCCACTCAAGATAAATTAATCTAATTGGCCAAAAGAGATAGATCACTTGTGGAGGAATAATCACTATTTTGGTAAACTCTCTTGGCTTAAACTTCACCCCGACTTGCGTCCTCTTGCTGGCAATCACCTTGTTACTTTTTGTGTTCTTTCTAGTGTAATGCTGATAATAGCTCGTCATGGTCGTTATTTATTCAAATTCTTAGAGTGGGACACTTGTTTCCCACACCCATGATGAACCTCTTCTTGAGAAAGGAGGGAATTTTGCACTACGTTGTGCAGAAAGGAGATGAAGCATTCAACCAAGAGGCGCCCGAACTAAAGGAGGTGAATGATGAAGAATTCACCACAGATGATGATGAGGAGTATCCATAAGATGATGTACAAGAGGTTGTGCCCTCAACCACGTACACAGGCATCAACAGCGTCGAAGGCCCCACCAACAACATGAGCAACCTCGCTAACTCCCTTCAAGACAACACCACGTACATGGCAAACCACTTCTCCACTTGGAGACAAGATCGGTGTCGGGACCCTATCCTAAGTCAGACCAATCTAGCATAAGACACATATAACTTTGTGGCCTCATGCACGGTAATCCATGGCTGCCGCCTTATACCTTGACCGTGACCGTTTGCGTCTTTTGGGTCATGTATATTATTGTGATGCTGGCATCCATATGACAGAGAACTCAGGTCTACATGACTAGTCATAAACCAAGGTGGCACAAACATACAGGGGCATGCATACATAACCCAGCAACGCACATGTCTGGCATCAGTGTGAGTCATAGCAAGCTACAAGGACTCCAGTAAAACACTACATGATATTTCCCTGTAGGGATAGACACAGGAGCAAAGAAGGATACATGCCGGTCAATCCATGTGTTCCGGAGCAGTAGAATACTACCAAGGCTCAGTGGAAGCACTAGGAGGCATTTCCCTGTAGGAAAGACTACCAAAGGCAAATAACTAGATGTCGAATCATGCACATACCAATGCATTTCAAAACATACACACAATATGCACGATATGTATAGATACAACATGACATCACAACATAACTCTATGACTCAAAGTTTTTATTTAAGAGGCTCCGAGTAGCCATAAATAGCATGATGTTACAACATGGGTCTCATGACCCAACATACAAAGTCATATAGGCAATAGAAGTATACCATGTCTGAGTACAAACAACTACAAAAGAAAAAGGCTATGAAGCCTAATTATCTACAAGACCCTCAATAGGAACCAGACCTCTATGGCTGCCATGGAGAGCAACCGACCTCTGGACGGGATCATGACGCCCAACATGCATATCCTCTCACTAGCGAACTGTCCCTGGGTCATTTATGTTTGTTGTCGCACAACCTTTGTCGGTTGTGGATAGGAATGTCAGTGAGACGTTGTTGATGGGGAAGAGGAGTGGAGGGCTGACATGAAGGGAGCTCATCAGGGAGGCCATGCCGAAGCCCGCAGGCGCCACAATCGAGGAAGAGGGCCAGTGGAAGGTGGCTTGAGCAGATCTCATGAAAAGGGGGAAGTAGCAGGACAGCTGGCGGGATATTATGGTATTTGAGGCACGGGGTGGCAATGGAGCTCCAACATGTCATCGTTCAGGTGCGAGATGGCGGAGAGCTCCATTCCGAGCATAGGCCAATTGAGCCGTGGTGATGAAGGTGAGGCAGAGTGGGGCGGAGGGATGCCAAGGCGGCACATTTTTGTGAAGTGCGGCGGCGGGTGCTGGGTGGCGCAAGGGCTAGGGTGGGTGATGGTTGTGTAGAAGTTGGGAGTTTCTTGTCGGGGTGGGAGCAGTTGGGGAAGAAGGGAAGCATGGGTCAGGTTCATCTTTTTTAGAGAAGGAGGTTAACCCCCAGCCTCTACATCAATCGATGAATGCAGCCATCTTTATTAATTATTCCATAAAGGATTGACAAGAACATACATCAATCTACCCGGAAGCCACCACTCACACCTATAGACTCGATAATGTGGAGTGCTCTCACTCCGCATATCTAAAACCAGTGTAATTTTCAATCCATCCACATAACGTATCTGGACCAACATCTGGTGCAGCATACCTAAAGCACACACCACATGCACACATTTTAGGAGCCGCCATCATCATTGGACCAATGATCCATCTTCAGAAGAGAGATCTGCATCATCCTTGCCAATCCAGACATCCGTTGATGCCACCACGGCGCCACCGCCCTGTGCTCATCCGTCCAGATGGGAAGACTCTGAAAGATCTATCATGTGTAGCACCTGCCAACGAGGCATGATTCAGTGTAGCACATGTCGGCCACGCATGACTTGACAGCACCACCGAAGCTCCATGCAAGAGGAAGCTGCTCCACCTCCTGCCTCTGTCTTCCAGCGCAGCTCCACAAACGATGCTCCCAAGAGAGAAACGGCACCGTATTACCGCCATCATTTGATCTGGAAGACCAGATCCTAGGGTTTTCCCTGAAGCAGAACGAGTGGGTCGACAATAGTTACACAATGATGCCTTCATCAAGGTAATGGCGCAAAACGCCACCGTTGCCCGCCAACGGCTCATTTTTTCACTGGCAACTATGTCTCCTCGACTCGTATCCGGGACTAGATGATGAATCTCGAGATCCGGCCACCCAACTGCAGGCTGACCACCTCTGGCGAAAGAGATGACCACCACCGTCGGCTGCACCGGCCAGAACAGATCTGACTGGAGGTGCTGTCGACGCTACCACCAGACCCTCCATGCTGCCGCCGCCGATCAAAAGGCAGATGGCGCACTACCGCCGCCGCCCGAACAGGGCTTGCCACCGCACCTGCGGCTACGCCACCTCCGACGCTGCCACACCGCAAATTCGATCAGGCGCGTCTCCATGCGAATCGGGACTCCGCACAACCCAGAGACGCGGGAGAGAGGTGATGTCCTCTGCCACCGCCGTCGGCCCCCGGGCTTAGAGCGGCGGCATTCATGGTGTTTGGTTTTATTTTTCTACTTGCTAGGTACTCATGGGTTTGCTTGAGTGGTGGGTTGGGTTGAATTCACTGACTGGAGTAGTGTTGACGCATTTTTCTAGATTATATGAATATACTAAAATTGTATAGTATATGATACTACTAGGAAAAGGGCTATAGATGATATGGACACTAATGGTGCACCAGACATGTGGTGCGCCACTACTATATACTAATGGCGCACCATGTGTTGGTGCGTCATTATTGTCCAAATACTAATGGCGCACCACATCCACGGTGCGCCATTAGTAACAAATTTTTTTTATTTTTTTTAAAACTAGTAATGGCGCACCAGGGGATAGTGCACCATTACTAGTTAAACTAGTAATGGCGCACCACATCCACGGTGCGCCACTAGTAAAAAAAATTCTAATTTTTTTTAATTTTTTTTTCAAACTAGTAATGGCGCACCAGGGGATAGTGCGCCATTACTAGTTAAACTAGTAATGGCGCACCACATCCACGGTGCGCCACTAGTAATTTTTTTCAAAAAAAAATCAACTTTTTTTATTTTTTTTTAAAACTAGTAATGGCGCACCGTGTGAACTAGTAATGGCGCACCACTCCCATGATGCGCCATTACTAACTTGGCCCAAAAAATCCACCGAATGCACCCCCCCCTGTGGACCGCCTTTTCAGTTTTAGAAAAACTAAAAAAAATGATGGAAATGTAAAAAAATAAAAGAAAATAAGTTTCCCATATGATATCTGGTCTAGTTGTTGGGAAAATTTACAAATATGAATTTCGACTTTATTTGCAAAATCTCTCTGGAATTTGTAAAATGGGCATAACTTTTGCATACGAACTCGGATTAAAAAAATTATATGAAAAATCATCTACTCGAAAAGTTACATCCAAAATCTCTCTGGAACCCCGTTAAACATTTTCAAAATCCCCAAAAACCTAACAGAAATAAATATACGGGGCTTTTAAGATCTAGAGAGGAAAAATGGAAAAAAATTCAAACTAACTAGTGGCGCACCATTTGCTAGGTGCGCCACTAGTAGCAGAAAAAAATTTGGTTTCAAATTTTTTTTTTGATTTTTTTTTCAAAAAATGATACGTAATATGACCGGGAAGTTTGAAATATTTTTCAAAATTTCATCATACTCATGAATATGAACAAAGTCCTAGACATCAACAAGGTTTAATAGGATTGATATGATAGATATATCAACAAGTGCCTGTTAAGTGAGGTGGTGCTGGGGTTAGATAGAACTGCGAAGTTAAGCATGCTCGGGCTGGAGTAGTGTGAGGATGGTGACCTTCCGGGAAGTTTGACCACTTAGTGCGATTTGACTTGAGATTAAGCATATTGACCCGAGATTAAGCCATAGTGACCCGATATTAAGGAAAAAACAAAAAAAATGAAAAAAAAATTCTGATTTTTTTTTTGAAAATAATTTGTTAGTAATGGCACACTTCCATGAGGTGCGCCATTACTAAGTCAGATAGTAATGGCGCACCGTGTGATATACTAATGGCGCATTCTAATAGCGTGGTGCTAGTGGCGCACCTGTAGTGCGCCATTAGTAGGCAAAACAGGTGCGCCACTAGCAGGCCTTTTTCTAGTAGTGTGAGATGTGGATGTAACTACATCTAATTGTAAGGTGTAATTTTGCACTTTGTTTATGTGATTATGGCCTATGAAATTAGGCATCCATGATCTTGCCAGTGGTGTTTCTTGTTTACAGAACTTCTTTTTTCCGAAATTTGTTGGTAGAACTTCAGCTCTACTGTTGGAGAGGCCAATGATTCATAACATTGGGCAATCTCTAATCTTAGACGAAATTATAAACGGAAGTGGAATTTCTTAACCAATATTGGGACGGCTGTCCAGATGCACTTTATCACCAACACGGATTGGTATTTATCCACGGACTCGTCACGTATTTGTTTCTCCACAAATCATATGCAAACCATCGGGCCATTGCGGGAGTCCGGAACTCCACCACATTCGCGTTTAGTAAAGAACCCAATCAAAACCCCTACCCATCGGGCACTTCCCTCCCCGCGTGACTGTTCTAATTGTCCTATAACACATTCATGTAATTTCAGAGTGGACGGATCCTCAAAAAAAAAGAGTGGACGTGCAGCATGCCGGTCACTAAAGGGCATGCCAGCGGAGAGTGGCGCCCGCAACACGTCCGCTCGCTCTCTCTCCATGCCACGTTCAATGCTAGATCAGAACGACGTGGCCGAACTGGCAACGAGACGAATTCCTACCACATTGAAGCTGGTTGTCCATCTGTCCGCCTGCCCGACATTGAACATGTGTGCGAGCCGAGATACCCGCCGCCCGCATACGCATTCAAACCGTTGCTCCGCTTGACCGGCACTAGCTTTATAAAAATGGTCATGCACAACCCAAACCGCACCACCTTTGTTTCTCCTTCCTCCTCTGTCCACGACCACCGGCGCAATGATGACGACCGATAGTGTGTTGTGGAAGTGGCTCTCGTCGATGCAAAAGCACGAGATAGTAGCCCTTGCAAATGGCTTGTAGGCCCGGCGTATGAGGAGGCCGGACTCCCTCCGAGCTCAGCAGAGGAGAGCTCGAAGGACAAACGACCAGACAATGGAGGAGGCGTCCGACGCAGAGTTCAAGCCCTCGCCAGTTGCCAGCTTCACCATGGCGCAGGCACACTATGAGGTCGCCATGATGGAGGAGAAGCAGCCTATGCAGCCTGCTTCGCCAGTCTCCCTGTTCCAGATGCTGCAGCTACAACCTTCGGCTCCTCGACTAGCATTGGCTTGCGGAGGGACAAATCAAGAGCGAGCAGGCGAATGAGGAAATTGCCTTGGCCATGGTCACAGAGAATTCAACCTTCATGGATGAGCAGCGAGCGTTGTACCGGTCCATGCGCAGCGCCCGCAACATCTGCCGCGAACGATGGTGGCTTCGCATCCTGCCGGCGAAGATTGACACCATGTTCGTCAAGATCGATGTGGAGACTGATGGGGCCTTTTTCTTAATGAGATATGTCTATAATATCATGACTGGGAACCAGAAAAAGTACTATTGCTCAGTTAGTCTACTTATCCACGGTAAGATAGGCTTTGCAAATTATGTTAGTAGTTATATACGTAGTCTCCCGAACTTTGACCATGATAGTAGTTGTGTGCATACTTTCTCTAGTGTACTATAGTTACATAAGTGTACATCATTGCGTAGTCGATACCGTCCCATACGCATGGTACGAGTGCCGTATGCAGGATTTGGTGACGTCCCGGGCCAGTCCCATACGGTTCCATATGCAGAGATCTAGTGATATGCCCATAGCATGTCACACCTTAGCATGATTGAAAATCAACAACGCAGATCATGTATTGCAGCAGGAAACACTATAGATGCCTACTGTTCGGCATCCTGTAGCGCCAATCATGTAGCACGGGCCTTGTTCATGTACTGTAGCACGAGTACTTTTGCATTGATCTGGCCAATTGATTCTCAATCGGATGACTGAAAGAGAGAGGCGTGTTATGTTACTGTTCATAAGTGACATGTCCATGGCATGTCACTGGATCTCGATCCAATGGATATTGTTGCTACAGTCCATGCAACATTTGTTTACTACTCCCCGGGCCATGACCTACCTACGCCCCTGCATGATACTTACACTATATGGTTAGTGAGATATGTATCGCTCCTTTCTCGGCCACGACTTATCGTTAGTGATCACTAAGTACGTACATGGTTGGAACCACACAGATAACACCATGCGTAGGATTACTGAACCAAACAAGGGGGTGTTCCCCAGCTTGCTCAGTTGCTTGCCAACATGATCAATGCCCAGGATCATGTTTCTTAAATTCTGTTGAAGTTGTCTTAGTTCTTTGAACTTGTTTTGTTGGTGTATTTGTTTGCACTAGCGATGAATTTGATGCCCACTGAATGCAATCTACTGCAATATCCTATTGTAAACAGATTGAAGATGGAGTGAAAAGTACCTCTTTGGCTGTGTGGGACATGATCTGCCGCCCAAAAAAGCACGGGTGCTGGGATTGCTCAATCTCCGCATACAGAATGATGCAATGCTCCTCAAATTCTTACATAAGTTCTATAACCAACATGACATCCCCATGGGTACAGTTGATTTGGGATACATACTACAGCTCCACCGTCCCCCATGCTACAGAACCATGTGGTTCATTCTGGTGGCGCGAAGTCATGCAGCTCAGTCCCATTTACAGAGGGATTACCTCGGTCAGAATTGATTGTGGTGACACGACTATCTTCTGGAAGGACTGCTGGACTAGCAATGTGCTCTTTGATGCCTTTACAAGGGCATTTTCTTACACCTCTGCAGAAGATATGTCGGTCAGAGACTTCCTCCAAACCATGAACCTTCAAACTGTTTTCCACCTCCCTCTTTCAGTCCAAGCTCGTGAGGAGGTGAGACAGATTCAACAGGAGACCAGGGGCACAGATATCTCTGGCCAATCACATGATGTTTGGTCCTATGTTTGGGGAAAAATGAATTCGAGACCAAGGCTTACTATGCATACTACTTCAGAGAGATGCATGTGCATCAAGCTTATAAATGGCTATGGAAGTCATCCAACACTCCCAAACTAAAAGTCTTCGGATGGTTCCTCCTTGCTAATAGGCTCAACACACGAAACATGCTGCGCAGAAGACATTTTAACATTGGCAACAATTATGATTGTCTTCTCTGTGAGACCCACGTTGAAGAAACGGTGGAACACCTTTTCTTCCACTGCAAAATTCAGCCAAGAATGTTGGAAAACCCTAAACATAAACTGGACCCAGCACACCAATATATTTGAACTTATTGAGATTGCTAAGAAGAATCGTGGTTCACCCATCTTCATGGACATATTCATGTGTGCTACGTGGATCTTATGGAAAGAGAGGAATAACAACTTCTTCAGAGGGATCAAGCCCACGATTGGAACCTGGAGAAGCAGATTTAAAACTGATCTTGGGGCGTTGATACATAGGACTTCTGAGAAAAAACAACAGTCTATTACTGCCTTTGTAAACTCCCTAGTTTATACTTTTTACTTGACACTTGTTGTTTAGCCCCCCCCCCCCATTGTACTTATGTAACTTTATGTAACATTGGTGTGAGTTAGTAATATATATGCAGTAGGAGCCTTTCCTACTGTCATTTGATCAAAAATATATCCTATTGTAAATTGAATGTTTATTTTAATTACTGTATGTTGCTTCCAATCATCTGTTAATGTGCCGAACCAATCACGATTAACAAGTCGAAAGAACCATGGGCTGCTAACGGGACGAAATAACCGCAGGCCATTAACACACAAAAATAACCACAAGTCGCATACAAGTCGACATAACCACGGGCCGCAAACGGACAGAAATAACCATGAGTCTCAAATGAACTGAAAGTACCACATGCCTCAAATGAGCCAAAATCACGACAAAAGATCCACACGTCGGTAATTGTCCAAATCCACACGGGTCGTAAATGGACTGTATGGACCCGGGCTATTAATGGGTTGTCTACACACATGCTATTAGCGGGCCTTCCATGGTCCAGTTCCATTAAGATTTGACTAAGGCCCATGGGCCTTAACCAGGGCTTAGAATGGGCTAGCTTTTTTTAACTCAATGGGTCAGATGGCACCTGTCGTCCTAAGAAAGGTTCAACTAGGCCAATGGGCACGTGACACTTGTTCCGGCGAGTAGACTGAAAGGGCATTTCTATGCCTAAGTGATTTTGATATTGATGACAATGCAATTTACGGTCTAACTGTGCGCTTCAGCTATATTATAGAAAAAGTTTTTTACATCCAAGGTGTTAAGCTTGGTAACAATCGCTCCAACTTGCTGTAGAAAAAACATATCGCTCTAGATTCACCTTTCCAAAAGCTCCCTTAATAATCTGCTCCTTTGACAATGAGGAGATGAGCATGGGTGCCACAAAAGATACAACCAAGTAAGAGTTTGAACGTCATCCCCTAACCAGACCTCGATAGAATTCGATGTTGCCAACGGGTAAGCATGAACCGGATGTGGCTGACCAATATGGTGGCATCGTTCCCTAGCTTGCAAACCCAATTGAAGATTCTGCAGAACAAAGCAAAGATTCAGCATACGGACCATGAAACTTGAACTAAACGCAAGCATAGTACCAAAGATATCAAATTGAGGTCGGTTTCCAGTGCAGGCAGGGTAGGACACGCCGATGTTCTCCACGTGCCCTGGGACAGAATCCTCGCACACCTCCTCCAGCGATCAATGACAAGTCAGGGGAGCGAAGGAAGAAGAAATAGAATGGGAGAGTGTACCAGAGCGAAGGAGGCCGTAGATTTATGACTCCTTGCGGAATGAGGAGGGATCCATAAATGGCGACCACGACAAAATGGGCTTTGGAGACGGGAAGATGGCCATCAATGCTCGCCCCGGTGTTCGCCTCTGAAATGACTGAGGAACCTCCTCATCAGACTATTAGATGAGTGAGTTTCCCATCTCATGACGGGGTGGCGATGATCAATGTGGCAGCATAGGTGAGACAACTAGATAGAGAAAAGGGTAACTGAGGGAGTCATGGATTAGGGGGTGTCCGGATAGCCGGACTACCATCATCAGCCGAACTATCATCGGCCGGACTATCATCATCGACCGGACTCCAAGACTATGAAGATACAAGATTGAAGACTTCGTCTCGTGTCCGGATGGGACTTTCCTTGGCGTGGAAGGCAAGCTTGGCGATACGGATATGTAGATCTCCTACCATTGTAACTGACTCTATGTAACCCTAGCCCTCTCCGGTGTCTATATAAACCGGATGGCTCTAGTCCGTAGAACAACAACAACCCTTACAATCATACCATAGGATAGCTTCTAGGGTTTAGCCTCCTTGATCTCGTGGTAGATCCACTCTTGTAAACATCCACAATATCAATATCAATCAAGCAGGACGTAGGGTTTTACCTCCATCAAGAGGGCCCGAACCTGGGTAAAACATCGTGTCCCTCGTCTCCAGTTACCATCCGCCTAGACGCACAGTTCGGGACCCCCTACCCGAGATCCGCCGGTTTTGACACCGACATTGGTGCTTTCATTGAGAGTTCCTCTGTGTCGTCACCGATAGGCTTGATGGCCTCTTCAATCGACAACGACGCAGTCCTGGGTGAGACTTTTCTCCCCGGACAGATCTTCGTATTCGGCGGCTTCGCACTGCGGGCCAACTCACTTGGCCATCTGGAGCAGATCGAAAGCTACGCCCATGGCCGTCAGGTCAGGTTTGGAAGCCTAAACTTCACGGACGATATCCGCGGGGACTTGATCTTCGATGGATCTGAGCCACAGCCGAGCGTGCCGCGCTGTCACGATGGGCATGACTTAACTCTGCCGCCGGACAGCACCTTGGAGGCCGCACATGAATCCGCTCCGACCCATAGTCCGGAGCCGATCGCTCAGATCGAGGACGGATGGCTGGACACCGCCTCGGGAGCTGCAACTTCTACGGCGATGGAGCTGAACACTTACCTTGTCCCACATAAAGCTCATGACTCCGAGGTGCTGGACTCTCTGCCGGACTTCGAACCTCCTGCGCCCCTGCCGGTCGAATCCGACTGGGCGCCGATCATGGAATTCACCGCTGCGGACACCTTTCAGTACTCACCCTTCGGGGATATCTTAAATTCGTTGAAGCATCTCTCACTATCCGGAGAGCCCTGGCCGAACTACGGCCAGGATGGTCGGGACGCGGACAACGAAGAAATTCAGAGCCCACCCACCACCCACTTCGTAGCCACCGTCGACGATCTAACCGACGTGCTAAACTACGACTCCGATGACATCAACGATATGGACGACGATGCCGAAGACGATCAAGAACTAGCGCCTACAGGGCACCGGAAGGCCTCTTCGTCACATGACATACATATGGTGGACACCCCAAAGGGAAGCGATACCGAGGAACAATGGGACGCGGCAGAGGATAGTCCCGCCGATAAACAACCAAAACAGCGATGTAAATGCCGCCCTAAGTCCCGCCTCGATCAAAGCAGCATTCCTAACGACCCAGCGATAGAGCAGGGCAAACCAGCGGACGACGAACATACAACCAAGCAACCATCTGAACAGGACGAACCGAATAATCAACCCCTTCACGGAGCAATCAACAGTCCGGACACACCACCGGAGCATAAGAACCTTCACAAAAGACTCGTCGCCACTGCAAGAAGTTTGAAGAAGGAAAAAAGGAAGCTCAAAACAGCGGAAGACATGCTCAGAATGAAGTGGAGCAAAATACTCAAGTCCGCAGACAAATATGGCAATGGCCATCAAACAAAGAGCTACCCGAAGCGCAAGCTGCTGCCAGAATTTGACGAGGAAGCCATAGAGCCCTCACAGCCAAAAAATAAAGAGGCCGCCTGGCCGGATAGACGGCCAGATGACATGCCAAAAGCGACAAGCGGTACCGCACACAAGCCGACTTATGATCCTGGGAAAATGGACGGCCCAACTAGGTCCATCTACGGGCCAAAAAGGAGGGCCCCAAGAAGTAACACAACACGACAAGTGTTCGAAGACAGCGGCACACCCAAATACAGGGGCGCCGCACACCCGCTATGTTTTACCGATAAGGTGCTGGATCATGAATTTCCAGCAGGGTTCAAACCCATAAACATAGAGGCATACGACGGCACAACAGACCCCGGAGTCTGGATAGAAGATTACATACTACACATACACATGGCCAGAGGAGATGATCTCCACGCCATAAAATACTTACCCCTCAAGCTCAAAGGGCCAGCTCGGCATTGGCTCAAAAGCCTCCCAGAAAACACTGTTGGAAGTTGGGAAGAGCTTGAGGACGCGTTTAGAGCAAATTTTCAAGGGACTTATGTCCGACCTGCGGATGCAGACGATCTGAGTCATATAACCCAACAGCCCGGAGAGTCAGCGCGCAAATTCTGGAACAGGTTCCTTACCAAAAAGAACCAAATAGTCGACTGTCCAGACGCGGAAGCCTTAGCAGCTTTTAAACACAACGTCCGAGATGAATGGCTTGCCAGACACCTCGGCCAAGAGAAGCCAAGAACAATGGCCGCGCTAACAAGCCTCATGACGCGCTTTTGCGCAGGAGAAGACAACTGGCTAGCAAGATGCAGCACCAACGACCCAAGTACATCCGAGATCAGAGATGGAAACGGAAAATCACGACGCAGGAAAGATCAGCGCCGGAATAAAGAAAAAAGCCCAAAGGGCACGATGGTTAACGCCGGATTCAAAAGCTCGCGACCAAACAATAAAACACTGCCTCTTAAGGACAACAGCGACGAGCTATCAAATTTAAACAAAATCTTAGATCGGATATGTCAAATCCACAGTACCTCCGGAAGGCCTGCAAACCATACCAACCGAAATTGTTGGGTTTTTAAACAGTTCGGCAGACTCAACGCCGGACACAAGGGGCTCGATGCGCCAAGCGAGGACCATGACGAACCTCACCAGCAGAGCACCGGAAGTCAAAAGACTTTCCCACAAGAAGTCAAAACAGTAAACTCACTTCATGTGATAGTACGGAAAACCAACAAGGCACTCGCTAAGACAAGTGTTGCACGGTCCACCCCAGCGGAACACCGAGATTGGATGTCAAAACCAATCACTTTTGACCATCTGGATTAGTCCGGAAGTATCCGGAACGCAGGATAGACTGCCCTGATATCGGATCCCATAATAGACGGACTGCAATTAACGCAAGTTTTGATGGACGGCGGCAGTAACTTAAACCTGCTATATCCGGACACAATCCGCAAGTCGGGATAAACCCCACTACAATTCGGCATAGCCGCAATTCCTTCAAAGGAGTGGCGCCAGGCCCTTACGCCAGGTGCACAGGTTCATTACTACTAGAAGTTGTGTTCGGGTCACCTGACAACCTCCGACGAGAAAAGCTAACCTTTCATGTCGCCCCATTTAAAAGTAGCTATCAAGCATCACTGGGACGGGAAGCTTTCGTCTGCTTCAATGCAATACCATATTACGCGTCTCTTACGCTTAAAATGCCCGGTCCACGTGGCATCATTTCATTAAAAGGTCGCCTGAGACCCCGGACACGGCTGGACGAGTCCGGAATGAATAAGCTAGGGGCTACCTAGCCGCACACCCCTTCACAAGGGTTTGTACATATAAGCCATAATGAGCTAGCATAGGCTCGGCTTTATTAATCTATATTTCAATTTTTTATGCACTTTCTCGCACGATTTCTTTTCCAAACTAAGTTCCTCTCTTTTAACAGATGAACAGCGTGCACACCTGTCCAGGATACGGCACAACAGAGACATAGGCGTAGACGTGCAGTAGGGACCCGTTGCAAGGACTCTTTTCAGACTAAGACCCTACGTAAACCTTTCTTACTGTCTCTTGTTGCTATAATCCCCTGGTTTCTCATCATAACCAGAGTGGAGCCTGGCATTTTGGCATCGGCGGCGCCAGAAGAACTTGCCCGTACCTGGGCACAAGGGGCTTAGGGCATTGTTTTGCCCGCTATTGTAAAGACCGAACACCTTCGGGAGTGTTCGGCGTCTCGAGTTAGGCTAGGCCTTATATGCATCAGCTCCGAATCATGTCTTTGGTCAAATGTTGGGTTTGCCCGGCTCCTGTGTTTTGCTGCCTTACGTTCTGTATCATCGGCTAACGCGGCACCAGGAGAACTACTGCGATTGTGCCCCAGTTCGGCTGGGCGAGCACCTCAGTAGAGAAAGCCGAAAACTGACTGTCATGATACAGCGAGAGACTGGTCAACCACTCGATCGACCATGGGAATGTTTAGAATTACTCCGCTTTGACGAAGGGCCATTTCCCGGTCAGGCACATACGCGCCCCAAATTCGGAGAGCGCGGTGCCCCCAGGGGCTATGTCGTAGCCCCACCCTCGAACTCCATGGCCAAGTGAAAGTGATAAAGCATTATAGTCTGGTTGCCTCGTTTGCTACGCTACCACCTCCTTTACAGGACCGAGACGTCGGATTAAGTGTGAAAACACGCTATTTTTTGAGAACACCCCCGCACCTTGTGCGTGGGGGCTGAAGCCGACGACTGCCATCTTTCAGGTTATACACACGTATACATGAACGGCCGCATAGGAGATATTCTATTACTTGAACGCACAAGTATAAAAGGCGCTTACATCTTAAATATTGTTTTACATCATAAAAACGTTCATTCGAACGTAACATTTTTTGAGCACTGCAACTCTATTACACGAGCACCACGCAGCACTTCGCCAAAATAGTGCTCGGCGGGTAACCGATTATCATCCGAACCCGGGGTCGCAACAGCGGTGGCATCCATCTCTGTCCAATGTGTCTTCACATGAGCGAGTGCCATCCGCGCACCCTCTATGCAGGCTGACCGCTTCATCGCCTTGATATGCGGCACCGCCCCAAGAAATTGCTGCAATAAGCCAAAGTAACTCTTCGGCCTGGACCTATCCGGCCGGACATGGGTCACTATATCCTTCATAGCAAGCCCGGACAACCTATTTAGCTCAGCCCACTCGGCCAAACGATCGGTCAGCGGAAGTGAACACTCCGGACTATGGAATTGAGACCAATACAGCTCTTCCGTCTTGTGATCCTTCTGGCTTCGAAAATGCACAACAGCATCCGCCGCACTCGCTGCTTAGTCCATATAAGGGTCCTCCGGACCCCACAGTTGGCCCAGCTGAGCATACTTTGGATCCGTGAACCTTCGGCGCAGCAGAAAAGGCTTGCCAGCTACAATTTCTCCGGCCTGGCGCAGCTCTTCCTTTATAGCCCGCATTGCAGAGCGGGCATCCTTGACTTTGGCGGTGGCCTTCTCCAGGTCTTCTTGCCCCGCTAGGTGCTCCTTCCCAAGAGCCTCATTGTGGTCGGTAGCATCTTTTAACTTCACGGACATTTCGGCCATCTCTTCCCTGCTCCGGCAGTGTGCGGCCCTTTCTGCCGCTAACTCCTCGGCCGCCCTCGAGGCCGCCGCATTACTCCTTCTGGCCTGCTCCTTGGCTTGACCAAGTTCGGCCCGAAGGCTTTCCACAGCAGCGGTACTATCTGCATTTCACGCACATGTTGTAAGGAGCTGGCTTCGGCCCCCTTACCAAGTGACCGCACAAAAACACTTACCTTGCGACTCATCAAGTCGCCTGTTGACTAGCGTGATGTCCGCATCCGCAATAGCGAGTTGCCGCTTTAGTTCAGCAACTCCATCAGTCCGGCTGGCCCCCGGACGACCTGCCACCTGCATCGGCACGGCGGAAATTTAAACCTGTGATTTTGATCCTCGGCACGCTGTCGATTTCGACAACCTACCGAGTCTCAGGGGCTACTATCTATACAGGGCGCATTCTATATGCTAAACTGTTAAAAGGTGTGTCATTTTTACGCACCTCAAACCCCGCCAGCAAACTCCTGACGGCATTATGCAACCCGCCTTCAGCGGACGAAATCCTTTTAATCACCATGCTCATCAATGCGTGGTGATCTTCTGAGATAGACGCCTTCTCAAGCAGATCCTTCAGCCGTACACCAGTTGGCGCTGAACTATCCGGCTCTGCCAAACCAGGGGGCTCCCTCTGTGACGACACTTCAGGCTCGTCCGCCCTATCTGACGGTGCCCCTGACAGAGGCGTCTCGCTCTCCATCATCTCCGGACGAAGGTCCCCCGAAGACGAGCTCATTTGCGAAGGACGGAGATCCGAACTACAAGGTAAAAACTTTAGTTATCCTCAGAAGCACAAATAGGGATGTCCCTTATTATAAAACTCCTTTCTTTCTACTTACGGCTCGTTGGAGGGCTGACTCTTTAAGGGAGATTGTGCGGCCGGGGCCTCCCCGGACGCAGGACCCTCTGGCGAAGATTTCTTCCCCCGTTTAGGGGCTTTTGCCCCCGGGTCCTCGGAGGCAGTCCTCTTCTCCCCTTGGAGGGAGGGATTCTCGATCCCCCCTCTTTCAAGAGCCTCCTTAGGCGAGGCAGTAGCTTTCCTGCTTTCCCCTTCGCCTTCCTATGGAGGCGCAACCTCAAGCATCCGAACTAGCACGGAATCCGGCGCGGTCTCGGGGAGGGGGGCCGGACACCGTATCAATTTTGCTGCCGCTATCCACTCCTGTTTAGAAGGAAGTTGGTCATAAGGCGAATTATCGAAAGGCAAACAAATGGCATGTCCGGACTTGGAACTACTTACTTGAGTATCCGGGCGATTGCAGCTTAGGCCAGCATCCTCGGTCAATTCCGGACGCGCCTCTTGCGATCCGAAGAATAATTTGTACATCTCCAGGGGTGTCATACCCATGAAGTGTTGAAGAATCCATGGGCCCTCCGGATTGAACTCCCACAGTCGGAGAGGGCGGCGTTTGCAGGGCGGGATACGCCTAATCAGCATAACCTGCATTACCACCACCATGCCGACCTCCCTCGTTTGGAGATCTCGAATCCGGCCCTGCAGTTGGGGCACGTCCTTTGACGGCCCCCAATTGAGCCCTTGGTTGACCCACGACATCAACCGTCGTGGAGGTCCCGGGCGGAATGAGGGAGGCGACTTTTGTCTGCGGCCCCTCGGAACGGTGATATAGAACCACTCTTGCTGCCACGGGCCGAGCTCCTCTTGGAAGGAGCCAGCGGGCCACGGGGCATCGGCCCTCCTACTTATGGCCGCCCCGCTGCACTCCGCTTGACGCCCCCCGATCATCTTCGGCGCCACATTGAAGGTCTTCAGCCACAGGCCGAAGTGAGGGGCGACGCGGAGGAAGGATTCGCAGACAACAATAAATGTGGAAATATGGAGGATGGACTCCGGAGCCAAATCGTGGAATTCCAACCCATAGTAAAACATGAGCCCTCTCACAAAAGGATCCATCGGGAAGCCTAAACCCCGACGGAGGTGGGATACAAAGACGACATACTCGCCGGGCTCGGGGGTGGGGATGGCCTGCCCTTCGGCAGGCAACCTGTGCGAAATCTTATAAGCCAGGTACTTGGCCTCCCGCAGCTTTAGCACGTCCTCCTCCGTGATGGAGGAGGGCATCCACCGGCCCTGGAGGTTGGAACCGAACATCGTTGAAGGTCTGAAGTGCTCGAATCTGGAGCTCTAGGTGCTGGAACTTGGAGAGGGGAGAGGATTCGACGGAGGATTGAAGAAAAGAAACGAGCCTTGGTCCCGTTATAAAGAGGGAGAATACCAAGAGTCGTCTTCGTGACCGTTTGGGACTCGCCTTCGATAGAGGGGGCGTGGCGACGGGCGCGGTTGGGTTACCCACGTCCGTATTGATGAGAATCCCGGATTAAGGGGAAACACGATCTCTGCTTCGACGAGACGTGCCAAGGAAACCGCTTCGCTAAATGCGCTGAGGTGGTAGAGTAAAAAACGATTCAAGTAATGGCTTGGTAGTGGCGTGACGTCATGCCACAAAAAACGTCAGCAGATCGAACTTGTGTATATATTATTCTCTCTACGGTGAAATGTGGAATTTATTTTGCAGAGCCGGACACTATCCTGGTGTTCACAATCTTCTATCATTCGGAGGAGGAACCCGCCTTGCAATGCCAAGCAATATACGCGCCGGACTTATCGTCATTGAAGCCTGGTTCAGGGGCTACTGAGGGAGTCTTGGATTAGGGGGTGTCCGGATAGCCGGACTACCATCATCAGCCGAACTATCATCGGCCGGACTATCATCATCGACTGGACTCCAAGACTATGAAGATACAAGATTGAAGACTTCGTCCCGTGTCCGGATGGGACTTTCCTTGGCATGGAAGGCAAGCTTGGCGATACTGATATGTAGATCTCCTACCATTGTAACCGACTCTATGTAACCCTAGCCCTCTCCGGTGTCTATATAAACCGGATGGCTCTAGTCCGTAGAACAACAACAACCCTTACAATCATACCATAGGCTAGCTTCTAGGGTTTAGCCTCCTTGATCTCGTGGTAGATCCACTCTTGTAAACATCCACAATATCAATATCAATCAAGCAGGACGTAGGGTTTTACCTCCATCAAGAGGGCCCGAACCTGGGTAAAACATCGTGTCCCTCGTCTCCTGTTACCATCCGCCTAGACGCACAGTTCGGGACCCCCTACCCAAGATCCGCCAGTTTTGACACCGACAGTAACCTTAACCCTAACCTCTGACCCAAACTTGTGTATCCCCTACTTAGCGCTTCCCCGAGATTGGGGACGAAAAAACCAACAGTTAATGACTTATTAAACCGATACGTGGTGAGAAAATGGGTGAGAGGTAGGATAAAGCTTACATGGGAGGTGTGCGAGAGAGTCGGACGGAAGTACAGCGTAAGAGTAACTCCAATAGCACCTACAAAAAATTTCCCATAAAAGTTGTGTTGTGGGATGACCATATAATTAGAGGAAGTTTACTACCACCTATTTTTCTTAGTTCCTCACTAAAATATATTTTACTATTTCTCATTAAACAATGATGGGTTTCGTGGTACTAAGGTTGTGTTTGGTTGAGCTTTTGCAGCCAACTTCTGGCTTTTGGAAGCTATAAGCTAACCAAAGGGGGAGAAAAGAGAAGCAGAAGTTGTAAAAGCTAGTGCTTCCCGGTAGTGTATTTTCGCAGCAGCGAAACCCCCAACTTCAGTCGTGCACTTTTAGCTGTCCCCTGAAAGTTTAGTAGTATTTACCCACGTTTGCCACTCGCTAGTGAAAAACGATTGGGCCGATTCCTCCCGAGCAGCACACACCACCCCTCGTTCTCCCCATCCACCCGAGCGGCAGCTAGGGTTCCTAGCCGCCGCCAGCACCGCCGCCAGCCCTCCACCGCTGTGCGCCTAGCCGTCGGTGCCGCCTCCCCGTTGCGACCTCTTCCCTCGTCCATTGCCCGCCGGACCTCCTCCCTTCGCCCCCCTGCGGCCCCTCCCCACCGCGACCTCATCCCTCCACCGCCGTCCCTCCAACGCCACGCGCCCAGCCACCGGCGACGCCTCCTGCAACTCCGGCGCGACCTACTCCCTCCATTCTGCAAGGTACTGCGCCCTTTCCTTCCACTCCCCAACCCCCTCCCACCTCCTGTACAAGGTAGAAAGAGGATGGTTTTTTTGCTCGTTCATATTGTTGTGTATTTATGATGTAAAGTGGATGAAATTTTGATGGGATGATGCATATTGCTTGTCACATTGTTGTATATTGATGTGAAATTGATGAAATTTTGATAGTTTCGATGCACATTGTCGTGTGTTCCTATACAGTGATGAATACTTATTGCATTTTTTTCTACATTGCATGATTGCTTGCTGCAGATTGCTATGCAATTGCTTGCTGCAGATTGCTTGCTGGACCATATATATCGATCTAGTGTTATGCCATTTTTTTCTTAACTGAAGTATGACTGAAAAGGCTGTGTGGGATGATGCCCATTAGAAGAAACTCATTGATATATTGAGAGAAGAGGTTTCAAATGGAAATAGACCATTAGGTCATCTAAGCAAGAAGGGCTGGAAAAATGTTTTGGAGAAATGGGAAGCAAGGACGGGAAAGAAGTATCCCAAGGATAAATTCGAGAACAAATGGGATGCAATAAAAAATGAGTATGTTTGGTTCATGGAGCTAAAAAATGAAGCTACTGGACTTGGATGGAATGATGCAAAGGGGACTGTTGATTGCCCAAAAGAATGGTGGGAAGAACATCTTGTGGTAAGAGTTTGCATTTTTTAATGGACATGCTTTATATGATTGCAGTACCTAACCTGCACTCTTATTGTTATTTTAGAGATGCCAGGAGAGGAAAAAAAAGAAATGCAACCATTTGAAGTTCAAAAATCATGGACCAAAGCACCTTGAAGATTTACATGTCATATTTCAGAATGTACATGTCACTGGGACTAGTGCTTCTTGTGCTGGAGATATTTCCTCTGATGAATCATTGGCTCAAGATGAGAATTGTTTTGTATGGTCACTTTGGACAGTTCATACAAAGTTTAAGGAAGTTTGATTATGTTTGCGCAAGTTAGCGAAAGATATCATCAAACCGACAGATCCTACTTTTAGCTTTGAGCATGAAAGGATTAAAGATGAACGTTTCTGGCCTCATTTCAAAGGTGCTATTGGTGCAATAGACGGATCACATGTGCCAGTTTCAGTACCAGCGGATGATGCGGTTAACCATAGATGTCGGCATGGTTTTACATCTCAGAATGTGCTTGCAATATGTGACTTTGACATGAGGTTTACCTTTGTGGTTGCGGGTTGGCCGGGTTGTGCACATGACACGAGGATCCTGAATCATGCATTATCACATTTCTCTTCATTTCCTATACCTCCCAAAGGTATGTAACATAATAACAAAAATTCCCATCGGTAATTCTATTCTTATGTGCGACGCTAATTTGTTGTACATTTTCAGGGAAGTATTATCTTGTGGACTCTGGATATCCAAATCGAACGGGATACCTTGCTCCTTTCAAGGGGAGTACATACCATCTACCGGAATTCCGTCTTCGTCATGACCGTCCACCTCAAGGGAAGTATGAGGTGTTCAACTTTCTACATTCATCCCTTCGAAATGTTGTTGAACGTAATTTTGGGGTGCTCAAGCAGAAGTGGCGCATATTGAAAGGAGTCCCAAGTTTCTCACCTCGCACACAGAAGCATATCATCATTGCTTGCATGGCATTGCATAATTTCATTCGTGATAGCAAGTTGCGTGACAAATTTTTTATATAAATGTGATGCCGATGATGAGTATGTACCTCCAGTGCTACGGCGAGAGGTGGCACCAACACAAGCCGATCTGGTTGAAGAGGAAGAGAACGAAGATAGCATGAACAATATTCGTAGTAGGATAGCCGATGCTTGTCTAGCGATGGCAACATAAGTTTAGCTATGTTGACAGATGTCATCATCATGTGAACCATATGTGCTTTCTATGGTGCATGTGTTTTGTAACAATATTATGGGATCACTATCTATTTTATGCAACATCAAAGTATAGTCGTTTGCGTATATGTTAGCAATGAATGGCCTGAATTGTAATTTTTCTCCTTTGAAAAATGATAGTTCAGTTACCTACAAATGTATATATATCACTACTTTACATTCAATCAGCATATAAACAAACTCACTTAGGTGTCAGGGGCATTACAGATATTTCACAGCCACATCTACAATTTCACAATTGTTTTAACCAAACAGCCTCCAGCTTTTCTACAGCAGCATTTTCACAGCAGCTTCTTCACATCAGCTTTTTCACAGCAACTTTTTCAGAATCTACAGCTCAACCAAACACAGCCTAAGTCTGACAGTAAGAGTAGAGGGTACGTATGAGGAGGCAAGGACCTAGCTACGGTGAGGTTTTACACACAAGTTTATGAGTTCAGGCCCCTCTCGGAGGAGGTAAAAGCCCTATGCCTCGGTGCTCCGAGGCGGTCGACTGGAATATGAGTGTGTGTGTTACAGGGGGTTGATACGTCTCCAACGTATCTATAATTTATGAAGCATTCATGCTATTATATTATCTATTTTGGATGTTTATGGGCTTTATTATACACTTTTATATTATTTTTGGGACTAACCTATTAACCGGAGGCCCAGCCCATCTTGTTGTTTTCTTGCCTATTTCAGTGTTCGAAGAAAAGGAATATCAAACGGAGTCCAAACGGAATGAAACCTTCGGGAGCGTTATTTTTGGAACGGAAGCGATCTAGGAGACTGGAGTTGAAGTCAAGGAAGCTTCGAGGTGGCCATGAGGGTGGGGGGCGCCCCCCCTACTGGGCGCACCCCCTGTCTCGTGGGCCCCTCGAGGCCCCCGACCGACTTCTTTTGCATATATATTCCCATATACCCTAAAAACATCGAAGCGAACAATAGATCGGGAGTTCCGCCGCCACAAGCCTCTGTAGCCACAAAAAACCTCTCGGGAGCCCATTCCGGCACCCTGCCGGAGGGGGGATCCCTCATCGGTGGCCATCTTCATCATCCCGGCGCTCTCCATGACGAGGAGGGAGTAGTTCACCCTCGGGGCTGAGGGTATGTACCAGTAGCTATGTGTTTGATCTCTCTCTCTCTCTCGTGTTCTCTCTATGGCACGATGTTGATGTATCGCGGGCTTTGCTATTATAGTTGGATCTTATGATGTTTGTCCCCCCTCTACTCTCTTGTAATGAATTGAGTTTTCCCCTTGAAGTTGTTTTATCGAATTGAGTCTTTAAGGATTTGTGAACACTTGATGTATGTCTTGCCGTGCTTATCTGTGGTGACAATGGGATATCACGTGATCCACTTGATGTATGTTTTGGTGATCAACTTGTAGGTTCCGCCCATGAACCTATGCATAGGGGTTGGCACACGTTTTCTTCTTGACTCTCCGGTAGAAACTTTGGGGCACTCTTTGAAGTACTTTGTGTTGGTTGAATAGATGAATCTGAGATTGTGTGATGCATATCGTATAATCATGCCCACGGATACTTGAAGTGACAATGGAGTATCTAGGTGACATTAGGGTTTTGGTTGATTTGTGTCTTAAGGTGTTATTCTAGTATGAACTCTATGATAGATCGAACGGAAAAAATAGCTTTGTGTTATTCTACTATGGACTCTTGAATAGATTGAGCAGAAAGAATAACTTTGAGGTGGTTTCGTACCCTACCATAATCTCTTCGTTTGTTCTCTGCTATTGGTGACTTTGGAGTGACTCTTTGTTCCATGTTAAGGGATAATTATATGATCCGGCTATGTTATTATTGTTGAGAGAAATTGCAATAGTGAATGTATGAACCCTAGACCTTGTTTCCTACCATTGCAATACCGTTTATGCTCACTTTTACCACTTGCTACCTTGCTGTTTTTATATTTTCAGATTACAAATACCTATATCTACCATCTATATTGCACTTGTATCACCATCTCTTCGTCGAACTAGTGCACCTATACAATTTACCATTGTATTGGGTGTGTTGGGGACACAGGAGACTCTTTGTTACTTGGTTGCAGGGTTGCTTGAGAGAGACCATCTTCATCCTACGCCTCCCACGGATTGATAAACCTTAGGTTATCCACTTGAGGGAAATTTGCTACTGTCCTACAAACCTCTGCACTTGGAGGCCCAACAACGTCTACAAGAAGAAGGTTGTGTAGTAGACATCAAGCTCTTTTCTGGCGCCGTTGCCGGGGAGGTGAGTGCTTGAAGGTATATCTTTAGATCTTGCAATTGAATCTTTTGGTTTCTTGTTTTATCACTAGTTTAGTTTATAAAATAAAACTACAAAAAAATTGAATTGAGTTTGTCTCATACGCTTCATCTTTTTAATATCTTTCGTGAGTATGATGAAAAGGAAAATTGTGCTCAAGTGCTAGAATAAGAATGCATTAAAATGCTTGGCACTAAATCTTCGAATGATGAGCATGATTTCAGTGTTGTTAGTATGAACTCTTTGAATATCCATAGTACTAATGATGATTGCACTAGTTATGATGAAAATGTCTCCTATAAGCATGTCGATTTTTGTGGAGAGCATTGGGTTTGCATGGACACACCAAATAGAGAAGATAGATATTGCAAGAGGCATAAGCATGCAGAAACTAAATTGTTGCAAGAAAGGCTAAGGGTGAGTGCTGAAGAATTATATTTCCTTTGTCGTACTTGTGAACTTTGCAATGAAAGTGGTCATTTACATCTCCGATGAAAATTGTTTCATGATTGAATCATTTCCAAAAACTGTGATGACTTGATTTCCCTTGCACATTATAATGAACTTAGTTTGCTTATGGGTTATGAAGAAATGAAACGTTTAATTAAGCACCTTCCAGAATTTGCCCGTTATAAACTTCTTGATTTTGATCTAGAGATGATTTATATGTTTTGTGCGGTGAATTGCATTGAAAATCCTTATATTGCCAACTACATAAAGAAAATAAAGCAAATAGAAGATGAAGAGAATACTAATGAAAGGGAAGAGACTTCCCAATATCCTCCTATTATTTCTTATGATGAAGCAGGTAATGAGGAGGAGCTTTCTATTCAACCAATCTCATCAATAAGGAGTTCAGAGAAGAAGGTTGAACCCACACATAATGTGAAGAAGAAAAAGAAAAAACGGAGAAGCAAAGGTAAAAAGGTATCCCTCCCAAATTATGTTGCTCCTACTACTCATTGTGATGATGATAATTGCTATACTATTGGTGCTATCCATACTATTAATGATGAGAGTGATTATGCTTATGATATGAAAGGTCCCAAGCTTGGGGAAGCTATGTTTGATGAGGATGACATATTTGAGAATATATTTGCTGCAATTAATGTTTGTCCTTAGCTTGGGGATGCTATGTTTAATGAAGATGATATTTTTAGCATCCCAAGTTTAGATATGCAAAGTTGTTATGATGATATCATGCCTTCTACTTATGATGATTATATTGATGAAAGTGGGTTTTGAAGAGTGTCAACTTTATTTAGTGATGATTCCACTATCTTGGAAGAGGTTTCAATCGATTATGATAAGAACAAAATTGCTACTTATGATGATTATTGTGATGAAACTTATGCTATAAAAAGTAGTGATGATTATATTTATAAAACTTGTCATGATTATGATTACCCTTTTTCTGAACATTACTCTTTTAATGTGGAAACAATTTATAGTATTCGAGTCTCTTATGATACTCCCACTATTCTGAATGAGAAGAATTTTGCTTATGTGGAGAGTAATAAAAATTCTATGCTTGTGGCTCATGAAAAGAGTGCTTTATGTGCTGGTTATATTGTTGAATTCATTCATGATGCTACTGAAAATTATTATGAGGGATGAACATATGCTTGTAGGAATTGCAATAATATCAAGTTTCCTCTCTATGTGTTGAAAATCTTGAAGCTATGCTTGTTTTGCCTTCCTATGCTAGTTGATTATTGTTCCCATAAGTTGTTTGCTCACAAAATCCATATGCATAGGAAATGGGTTAGGATTAAATGTGCTAGTCATATGCTTCATGATGCTCCCGTTATGTTTCAATTCTTATCTTTCATGCGAGCATCATTGTCATCATCATGCCTAGCTAGAAAGGCATTAAAGAAAAGCGCTTGTTGGGAGACAACCCAATATTTACCCTTAGTGTTTTTGTGTTTCCACATGATTATGCTACTCTAGTAATCATGTTTTATAGCTTTTGTTTCAATAAAGTGCCAAGTAAGACCTTTAGGATAGCTTACGGTGATAGTTGTGTTGATCCTGCTGAAAATCAGAAACTTTTTCACCCAGTAAATTAGTTTTGATAATTCATATAAACGTGATTTTGATCTTATTCCTTTTGCTGTGGATTAGTACACAAATTCAGTAGGACTTCCTAATTTGGTAGACTTTTGGAGTTACAGAAGTATACGTTTGATACAGATTACTACAGACTATTCTGTTTTTGACAGATTCTGTTTTCTATGTGTTGCTTGCTTATTTTGATGAATCTATGAGTAGTATCGGAGGGTATGAACCATAGATAAGTTGGAGTACAATATATATTACACCAATATGAATTTAGAATGAGTTCATTACAGTACCTAAGTGGTGGTTTTATTTTCTTATACTAACGGAGCTTACGAGTTTTCTGTTGAGTTTTGTGTTGTGAAGTTTTCAAGTTTTCGGTAAAGATTCGATGGACTATGGAATAAGTAGTGGCAAGAGCCTAAGCTTGGGGATGCCCAAGGCACCCCAAGGTAATATTCAAGGACAACCAAAAGCCTAAGCTTAGGGGTGCCCCGGATGGCATCCCCTCTTTCGTCTTTGTCTATCGGTAACTTTACTTGGAGAGTCATTTTGGTTTGTTAGTATTTACTTGCTGTTAGGTAGAATAATGTTTTGCATCTATATTTTCAATAAAAATGTCAAGGATAGCCTTTACCATGCTTAGTTTGCAAGTATACATGTTGCTGTTTCAAAACAGAAAGTTTACCGCTGTTGCAAAAATTCCCTAGAAAAGTCAGAAAATGATATAATGTTGAAACTTTTTGCATATTGAGCTCTGATAAATATTCTACAGCTTAGTATTTTTCTCATAATTTTTGGAGTTAGGGAAGTATGATGAATCTTGCATTCTTTACAGACTGCACTGTTTTGGCAGATTGCTGTTATGTTTGCATTGTTTGCATATGTTTGCTTGTTTAATGATTCTATTTCAGGATAGGACTATTAAATATGCAGAGTCATTTAGTATGAAATGTTGAATAATAATTTTAATGATTTGTTACAGTAGAAACTGATAAGGTTTTGCATTGGTTTATAATAACTTATCTCACGAGTTCTTGTTGAGTTTTATGTGGATGAAGTTTTTGAGAAATAGAGAAACCATGATATGGGAGGAATTAAGGAGACACAAAAGCTCAAGCTTGGGGATGCCCAAGGCACCCTAAGATAATATTTCAAGAAGTCTCAAGCATATAAGCTTGGGGATTCCCCGGTAGCATCCCACCTTTCTTCTTCAACAACTATCGGTTAGTATCGGTTGAACTTAAGTTTTTGCTTCTTCACATGAGTTGTGCTATCCTTGCAATGTCATTTTATTTTGTTTTGCTTGTTGTTTGAATAAAATACCAAGATCTAAAATTCTTAAATGAGAGAGAGTCTTCACATAGTTACATAATTATTTAGCTACTCATTGATCTTCACTTATATCTTTTTGGAGTAGTTTGTCATTTACTCGTGTGCTTCACTTATATCGTATGAGTAAATGGTTGAATGAGTTGAATGTCATAAATCTGAAATTACACATGTTTCATATGCTTATTACATGGGGAGTAATGACTTCACATCTAAGAAGTAGAGGTTGTAAATTTATTGAAGGTTAGCAAGCATTGTATTGGTCACTTGAACAATTCATGAAAGAATATTGAAGGAAGAGAGATTTCACATATAAATATACTATCTTAGACATCTTTTATAATTGTGAGCACTCATTAAGTATGACATGCTAAAGAGTTGATGTTGGACAAGTAAGACAACATAATGGGTTATGTTTTCTCACATCTCAGTTAAAGTATATTGTCATGGATCATTCAAACATGTTGAGCTTGCCTTTCCCCCTCATGCTAGACAAAATTCCTTGCACCAAGTAGAGATACTACTTGTGCTTCCAAATATCCTTAAACCCAGTTTTTGCCATGAGAGTCCACCATACCTACCTATGGATTGAGTAAGATCCTTCAAGTAAGTTGTCATGTTGCAAGAAATAAAAATTGCTCTCTAAATATGTATGACTTATTAGTGCGGAGAAAATAAGCTTTATATGATCGTGTGATATGGAAGTAATAAAAGCGACGGACTGCATAATAAAGGTTCATATCACAAGTGGCAATATAAAGTGACGTTCTTTTGCATTAAGATTTTGTGCATCCAACCCTAAAAGCACATGATAACCTCTGCTTCCCTCTACGAAGGGCCTATCTTTTACCTTATGTCTTTTACTTTATGCAAGAGTCAAGGTGATCTTCACCTTTCCCTTTTTCATTTTATCCTTTGGCAAGCACCTTGTGTTGGAAAGATCCTGATATATATATCCAATTGGATGTAAGTTAGCATGAACTATTATTGTTGACATCACCCAAAGGTGAATACGTTGGGAGGCGAAATTATAAGCCCCTATCTTTCTTAGTGTCTGATTAAAACTCCATAACCATAAGTATTGCGTGAGTGTTAGCAATTGTAGAAGACTATATGATAGTTGAGTATGTGGAGTTTGCTAATCAAAGCTCTAACATAGACCCTTCCTGAAAATAAGATGAATTGTAATTGTTTGATGACTTAGAATGAAGTTTGCTAGTTTTTAAGAAAGTTTACGGTCTATGCTTTAACATGTGAATAGCTTGTTACTTGATCTTGAGAAGTTTTATGAGATGAACTACTGTTATGACATATAATCATGCTAGAAAAGGTGATTGAAATTATCATTGACCAAACTTGTGCACCTGCTAGCATTCACACTTCATAAATTCTTTCTTTTATCATTTACCTACTCGAGGACGAGCAGGAATTAAGCTTGGGGATGCTGATACGTCTCCAACGTATCTATAATTTATGAAGCATTCATGCTATTATATTATCTATTTTGGATGTTTATGGCCTTTATTATACACTTTTATATTATTTTTTGGGACTAACCTATTAACCGGAGGCCCAACCCATATTGCTGTTTTCTTGCCTATTTCAGTGTTTCGAAGAAAAGGAATATCAAACAGAGTCCAAACGGAATGAAACCTTCAGGAGCGTTATTTTTGGAACGGAAGCGATCCAGGAGACTTGGAGTTGAAGTCAAGGAAGCTTCGAGGTGGCCACGAGGGTGGGGCGCCCCCCCCCCTACTGGGCGCGCCCCCTGTCTCATGGGCCCCTCAAGGCTCCCCCGACCAACTTCTTTCGCATATATATTCCCATATACCCTAAAAACATCGAAGCGAACAATAGATCGGGAGTTCCGCCACCGCAAGCCTCTGTAGCCACCAAAAACCTCTCCGGAGCCTGTTCCGGCACCCTGTCGGAGGGGGGGATCCCTCACCTGTGGCCATCTTCATCATCCCGGCGCTCTCCATGACGAGGAGGGAGTAGTTCACCCTCAGGGCTGAGGGTATGTACCAGTAGCTATGTGTTTGATCTCTCTCTCTCTCTCTCTCTCTCTCTCGTGTTCTCTCTATGGCACAATGTTGATGTATCGCGAGCTTTGCTATTATAGTTGGATCTTATGATGTTTCTCCACCCTCTACTCTCTTGTAATGAATTGAGTTTTCCCCTTGAAGTTGTTTTGTCGGATTGAGTCTTTAAGGATTTGAGAACACTCGATGTATGTCTTGCCGTGCTTATTTGTGGTGACAATGGGATATCACGTGATCCACTTGATGTATGTTTTGGTGATCAACTTGCGGGTTCCACCCATGAACCTATGCATAGGGGTTGGCACACGTTTTCGTCTTGACTCTCCGGTAGAAACTTTGGGGCACTCTTTGAAGTACTTTGTGTTGGTTGAATAGATGAATCTGAGATTGTGTGATGCATATCGTATAATCATGCCCACGGATACTTGAAGTGACAATGGAGTATCTAGGTGACATTAGGGTTTTGGTTGATTTGTGTCTTAAGGTGTTATTCTAGTATGAACTCTATGATAGATCGAACGGAAAGAATAGCTTTGTGTTATTCTACTATGGACTCTTGAATAGATCGAGTAGAAAGAATAACTTTGAGGTGGTTTCGTACCCTACCATAATCTCTTCATTTGTTCTCCGCTATTAGTGACTTTGGAGTGACTCTCTGTTGCATGTTGAGGGATAATTATATGATCCGGCTATGTTATTATTATTGAGAGAACTTGCACTAGTGAAAGTATGAACCCTAGGCCTTGTTTCCTACCATTGCAATACCATTTATGCTCACTTTTACCACTTGCTACCTTGCTGTTTTTATATTTTTAGATTACAAATACCTATATCTACCATCCATATTGCACTTGTATCACCATCTCTCCGTCGAACTAGTGCACCTATACAATTTACCATTGTATTGGGTGTGTTGGGGACACAAGAGACTCTTTGTTATTTGGTTGCGGGGTTGCTTGAGAGAGACCATCTTCATCCTACGCCTCCCATGGATTGATAAACCTTAGGTCATCCACTTGAGGTAAATTTGCTACTGTCCTACAAACCTCTGCACTTGGAGGCCCAACAACGTCTACAAGAAGAAGGTTGTGTAGTAGACATCAGGGGTGCGAACCCTTGCCGGAGGAGTAGGGTGGCTTATATAGACTGCACCAGGACCCCAGTCATCCCACATTACAGGGTTCAATGTACATCAAGACAGGGTGTTACTGGTAATGCTAGCTATAAAGAGCTATTTAATGATCTTTAAGACTACAGAGTGAACGCCTGACCATTGCCATCCTGGGTGACTCTAGGTCTTCTGCACTCCGATTGGTTTCTTGTATAGTCGAGTGACTTCATCTTGGTCGAATGGAATTGGGGTATCCGAGTGAGATAATTGGTTGAGTGGATTGTACTCCAAGGTTACTTCAGTCGGTATCTTTTGTTATACATTGAATGTTCTTGATTCTTGGGTAGTGACCTTGGGTAGGGCATCTAGGTCAGGCCTAGGACCCTACCCTAGGTCCATGGCATCGTCATTAGCCCTCAAATGGATTAAGGTCTGAATGAAAAGAGAGTTGAAGTTGATCCCGACCAGATTCTTATGCTTCGTAGGCATTTTCCTGAGCCTGGGAATCATGCTGAAACTTCAACTTTATTACAGTTGCCTTGATTGATTCAGAGGTTGTCGAGTGAACTATGTTGAAAATCTTTGAGTGTTGATATGGTACGAGATCTTCGGCACAATTGGTTACTCTGCGGTTCCCGGATCTCACGGGATTCGAAAATTTGGGGAAGCGCGTGGGATGGAGCGCACCGCAGTAAACGGGGTGGATAGACAGGGGCGCCTCGATTCTTGTGCCACCTTTTTCGCCACATATCGAGCGCGTGACTGTTACGGGATTTGACAGGACTGCTTGGGCCCATGAGTCAGCCATTCGGAGGCTGGCCCATAAAAGGCGTCGAGGCCGATGCATTTGCACAGTGCACCTTATTCCCCTTCTTCTTCCTCTGCTTCCCCACCGCGGCCTCCTCCACTCTTGACGCCGCCGCCCCGCCCACGTGCAGTCCGCCGCAATGGGAAAGGATAGGACGGCGGCCCTGGAGCGTGCGAAGAAGACGACGACGATGGCGAAGGGCAAGAAGACGAGTCAGGGGTCATCATCGAGGTCTGGATTGCTGCCTGGTTGGATCTAGGGGGACTGGATTTGGTCCACGATCCAAAAAGAAGATTTGAAGGATCTGGTTGGTGTGGGATTGATTGCTCACGGGTCTTGGAGGTTGCCGGGGAACGAGACCGAGCCTCAGCCGCAGGAGGGTGAGTGTGTCCTCCTCGCAACTCATGTCGACTGTGGTTTCACTCTGCCTCTGCATCCTTTTTTCCGGGGTTTCCTGAACTTTTTTGGTGCCCAACTTCATCATTTCTCTCCCAACACTATCACATATCTCGCTGCGTATGTCTCTCTATGTGAAAACTTCTTGGGTTGTCGACTGCATTGGGGTTTATTCAAGCACATCTTTACCTGCCATTCCCAAAATGTGAAGAAGGCAAATCTGACTGACGAAAGGACACACGTGATCCAAATGTGTGGGGGTTTAGGGATTCAGATGAGGGTTGGGAGTACTTTTCCTCCTATGAATCTTCCCGAGTCGGTTAGGGGGTGGCAGTCGACCTGGTTCTATTTCCAAGATGTTCCGACCCCTGGTCAGTCGACTGGTCTTCCCCCCTTCACCATGGATCGAGTCCGCCAACCCTCTTCATTGACCGTGACTTCAGCAGAGAAAGTAGAGGTGTCCATGCTAGTCGAGCGAGTAGTTCAATTGGTCCGTGACGGTGTGACTGGCATGGATTTGTTGGAGGTGTTTCTCAGTCGACACATCCAGCCCCTCCAAGCTCGCGATCATCCCATGTGGATGTACTTGGGCACCAATGACACCGCTCGAGTCCACCCAAAGGAGGTCGTCGAGGAGATGGTGGCACAGTGGCTGCAGGGCATCACTGGAAACAAAGGCAACCCCACGGGGTCTAGAAGAGTTGTACCATTCGACGCTGAAAATGAGTCGGACAAGGTCTGACCTTTGTTACCGAGTGTCTTTTCATTCTGATTTGCAACTATCCTTGAATCTGATTGATGCTTGTTTAACTCCTTGCCTTGCAGATTTATACTAAGATGTACTCAATGCCAAACGGGGAGCAAGTCCAGGAGGGAACGGAGAGCGCATATGAGAGTGGCGACTGTCAATCCCCCAACGATGATGAGGAGGACATTGATGACTCCGACGATAGTGAAGAAGTCGAGTCACCACCTTGCTCAGAACGCCGATCCAAACAGTCTCAAGACCTTGCAGGTGGGCGTAGCAAGGCATCTCCTCCAAGCTCACAAATGCAAAAACGCACTCGGATTTCGTCTCTGGAACCGTCTGAAAAGGCTGCGAAGCAGCCCAAGGTCACCCCCTCAAAGCCTCAGAAGGCCTTGCCCAAGATCAAGGTGGTCGTTCCCGTCGCTTCTGCGTAAGTGTTTTGTTTTTTCCCTTTGTTTTTGCATTGTTTGGGAACCTCTATGTTATCATCGACTCATTCTCCTGCTTGATCAAGTGGGTTCTGAATCTTTCAGTGTTGCGACTTCTGGGACCTCCATGGACATTCACAAGGATCACGATGATGAGGTAACTGAAGACGCTGCCACTTCCAAAATGGGTATAATTCTACAATCTTACGCTCATTTTGTCGGTTCTATTGTCGGTCGACTGAACTCTTATGGTTGAGTCTTGTACAACACCACAAGATGTCATTGAACTTCCAGACGACGATGAAGACGTGCCCTAGAATACCACGGGAAGAAAGGGTAGGACTTTGAGCAGGAGGGTGCCTGCCAGTACGGTACCTCAGTCAACATCAGCGCCGGAAACAGTGATCCAGCAATCCGAAGATCCAATTCGGCTTCTGTTTCTTTTGCTGAACCTATGTCAATTGATCTTCCTTCAGCGTCGACCACTCAAGTCATTGCTCTGTCCGTGCAACTCCATGCCTCAGATCCTCTGACTGCTTCGACTGTTCCACCAACTCCACTCTTTGTTGCCCATCATGTCCCAGAGGACCCGGTGGGCGCTACTAAAGAAGCTATATTCCAAGCAGGCTTTATGATGGAGCAAATGAAGGTGGTGCACGAGGCTAGCAAGGCTGCCTGCGATGCCAGCTCTGCTCTTCACACCAATGTCAAGGTGAGTTGATTTCCGACTGATCTTTCAGCTTGATCTTTGCTCTGTTAGGATATGGTACTTGGGAACTGCTGCTTTGTTTTTCGTAAGATGTCCGTGGATGAGCGTTTTGAAACCTTTAATGTGCATCTATCAAGAGTCTGCACTTTATATCCGTTCACCCACTGGGTGCTTTAACTTTTGCTAAATAGTTCTTCCACTTGAGTCGACCAGGTCGTGTCAAGTGTATCTTTGAATCGGTGGGGGCACGCAGAGTGCACCCACTAGGTATAGTCCCCGGGACTGCCATCAAACGTTTGATCCGGCGGGGGTCTTTATCAAATGTCTCTTTATAGTTCTTCCACTCGGTCGGGACAGATCGTGCCGAGTGGGATCCAGACCAGTGGGGGCACGCCGAGTGCACCCACTGGGTGTAGTCCCTGAGACCGCGGTCGACTGCGGGCAGTCAGCGGGGGTCTGAGAATTAATGTTGCCATTTTTTTATTATTAACACTACTCGTGCTGGGCAGACCATGCCAAGTGGCAAACCGGTCCAGTGGGGGCATGCCAAGTGCACCCACTGGGTGTAGTCCCCGAGACTATTGTTGAATGTTTGATTCGGCAGTAGTCTTAGAACACTTTTTTGCTGCGATTGACCTTTGTTTCTGTCGATTGACATGTCTTATTTGTTGACTGCAGAAATCTGGTGAGCTCAGGGCCCAGTTTGCTGAATTGGAGAGGAAGCAGATCAGTCTCAACCTTGAAGGCCAAAGATCAGTCTCAACCTTGAAGGCCAGTTTGCTGAATTGGAGAGGAAGGAGAATCTTCAGAAGGCCAAAGATGAAGCAGCTGCTATGGGAGGTAATAACTCGCTGACCGTTCGCTTTGTCATTTTTTTCCTTTTTTATCTTTTGAACCGAGTGGCTCCACTCGAATAGATGTGCATAGTGAAAACTGTCAACTCCAAGCTCGTCTGAAGAATGTTATTTCTTTAGTCAAAATGAAGCAGGCTCTTGAGGAGAAGGACCTCGACCTTGACGCGGCGCAGAGGACGGCGCGAGAGAAAACTAAACTTGTCGACAAGAAGCTAACTTCAGTCGGCAAGTTGGAAAAGGAAAATGCCCAGTTGAAGACTGCCATTAATGAAGACAACAAAGAAGTCGTGCAGCTAAAGAAGGACAAGGTGGCCCTGTCTGACAAGGTTGGAGATCTCACTCGAAAGAGGGACGAACTGGAGTCTTATCTGGGAGGACTCGCCAAGAAGATGTTCCTAATGCTTGAAGGTACTTTCCCTTGTCCGACTGATTTGCAACTGTCGACTCAACATATACCTGCGACTCACCAATTTTCTGTGTGTGCAGAATTCTGTCAAAACTTCGAGGAAGAGACTTGGTGGATCGAGACAAATCTGGACTCCATAAACTCCCCCGTCAAGGATGAAGCTGCGATGAATGTGTTGTGGTTGGAGTCTCGCCTTGCCAGTGTTATGAATTATCTTGCTCGTCTGAAAGTGGCGGTGTCACGGGTTAACACGGAGCTCTGGCCAGCTGTGACGTTCTAGAATGATCTCGAGTCTCTGATGACTTGATCAATGAAATCCTTGGTCGACTGCAAGAGTGGAAGAAGTCATCTGCTCATTGTGGCGCTGATGTGGCTCTGTCCCTGGTCCGAGTCCATTGCAAGGAGATTAAAGAAGAGAAGCTGGCGGCTCTAAAGGTCACCAATACCAAGAAGCACCAATTCCAGTCCTTCATGGAGACCTTCATTGACATTGCCACTCGTATTGCAGACGGCATCAACCTTGACAGTTTCATCGAGCCAACAAGCCCTACTCCTGCCGAGTGAACTAACTTAATGCCTCACTTTTATTTGCCTCGGAATGTCGATTGATTTTGTAACCGTTAAACTCTTTCGGGCCTGGCGCCTAAGTACTTCTGTTCGTGGTTCTGAACTTGCTGGATTTATCTGAACTTGGTTTTTCCTTGAATATGGTTGCTTTGTCTTCACCACTTTTAGATCTCTTACCTCCGAGTGGAGCTTGATTTCTCACTCGAAATAGACGTTGTACTTGTGACGCAGCTCCGACGAGAGGGTCGCGGATACAAGCACTAGGTGCCGTACACGATTTGCACCTCATCGTCCTTGCAGATCCGGATGGAGCGGATGTTGTACTTGTGATGCAGCTCCGGTGAGAGGGGCAAAGATATGAGCACTAGGTGCCGTACTCGATTTGCACCTTGTCGTCCTTGCGGATCAGGATGGAGCGGACATTATACTTGTGATGCAGATCCGAGGATGTTTGTAACTTAGGAGAATCAGAATCGCAGCTAAGCCTTGGAGTGAGAGGGTTGTGTCAGATATCGGGTTCCGACAAAACCCTTAAGGTTCAAACTCTAGGGTGTGCGCGAAGATCGTCCCCCTATCGATCCACGTCCCAACGCCTTGCTAAGAATCTAAGCTACATGATGAACACAAGGGACACAAGGTTTATACGTGTTCGAGCCACCGTTGTGGTGTAATACGCTAATCTAGTGTGTGGTGTGGTGGATTGCCTCAGGGACTGATGATGACAGTATAGAGGAAGAACAGCCTTGCGAGAGGTGTTCTAGGGGTGGTGCGGTGCTCCGCTTGGGTGGATCTCTCTAGGCTCTAGATGAAGTGATCCCTCTCTTTGGTGCTGGCTATCTCTATATATAGAGGCCCTGGTCCTCTTCCCAAATATTGAGCGGGAAGAGAGCCAACAACGGCCATTTTGAAGGGGAACATCCAGTAAAAGTTATCCTGACTAAAATTGGTCTTCGGCTGCCAAAGGCACTGGCGATGACGCTGTCTTGGGCTCCATGATGACCTCCATCCTGCCGCTCTGCTAGTCTTGGTCTCGTTGCACCGAAGTGGTAACCTTTGCTTGATGCCTCGGTACTCCGCGCCTGCGCTTGCCCCCCTTGCACCAAAGAGGAAACAAGGACACTGCATAGGTCGGCGCCAGCCTGGTCTCGATCATCATGGCTTGCGTCATGGGCACCTCGCGAGGTACCCCTGCCTTGATCTCTCCGGCTCCTCGTGAGCCTGCCTGGTGAGGCCGTTCCTGAGGAAGCATTGCGTTGTCTGCCCCGCGAGGCTTGGCCCCTCGCGAGGGTCTTGAGCTTGAGTTGATGAAGATGGGCCATACTGGGCCACCACTTGAGCCACGCCGCAGGCCACAGGCAGGCAAGTCTAGGGACCCCCGTTCCCAGATGCCGACAGTAGCCCCCGGGCCCAAGGCATGCTCGGACTTGGCTTAGCAGCAAAGCGAAAGGGAAAGCGCGAAGCACCGCGGGCCCCAACAGCCTGCGGCCTTGGGCGCCGCATGGCGGTTGATTGGACGTGGGCGTCTCCGCTTCCCCACGCTGCCTCGGCAACTGCCCATCTGAAAAAAAGGCTGGCTCGGGTTAGGCTTACCTTCATTGCTCTCATTCGCCTTGCTCCAGATCCCCTTTCTTGCTCTTGCCCTCCTGCTTCCGAAATCTCCAGATCCGCCTCATCCCTTCTCCTCCAGCGAGCAATGGCGCCCCGCAAGACCGCGGCCGAGGATCCATTGGCCTGGTACTCGCCGGCTCTGGGTCCCCCCAACATGAAGGAGAAGAATCTCGCCCTCACGCGCCTGATGACGGCGGCCGAAGGCAGCGAGATGGGGGAGACCGCACTCCGACCCGGCTCCGCCCAGGCGAAGGACAAGGGGAGCACCTTCTATCCCTTCTTCATGAGCGCCGTCATGGCCGGCCTGGTGCCTCCTCCGCCGCTATAAACTGCAGGCTCTGCATCTCCATCCCAATTTTGTTCTTCTCCTGTCGATTTTTGCCTACTACGGTGAGGCGCACGTTGGGGTGATGCCTTCTATGGCCTTGCTGCGCCACTTCTTCTTCCTCCGAGTTACCGGCGCACATGCCTCTACGTGCACTAGCTTTGTCGCGTACTCCAAAGCCAACGCAATCTCAAAGGCCGGGATGTTGGGGAATGTAGTAATTTCAAAATTTTCCCTACGCGCACGCAAGGATCATGGTGATGCATAGCAACGAGAGGGGAGAGTGTTGTCCACGTACCCTCGTAGACCGAAAGCGGAAGTGTTAGAATAATGCGGTTGATGTAGTCATATGTCTTCACAATCCGACCGATCCAAGCACCGAATGTACGGCACCTCCGAGTTCAGCACACGTTCAGCTCAATGATGATCCTCGGACTATGATCTAGCAGGGTGTCGGGGATGAGTTCCGTCAGCACGACGGCGTGGTGACGATGATGATGTTCTACCGACGCAGGGCTTCGCCTAAGCACTGCAACGATATGACCGAGGTGGAATATGGTGGAGGGGGGCACCGCACACGGCTAAGGAATGATCACAAAGATCAACTTGTGTGTCTAGAGGTGCCCCCCTGCCCCCGTATATAAAGGAGCCAAGGGGGAGGGGGCGGCCGGCCAAGGAGGGCGCGCCAAGGGGGAGTCCTACTCTAACCGAGAGTAGGACTCCCTTCTTTCCTAGTTGGAGAAGGAGGAGGAGGGAAGGAGGAGGAAGAAGGGAAGGAAAGGGGGGGCGCCGCCCCCCTCTTCTTTTCCTTTTCGGACTAGGGAGGGGAAGGGGCGCAGCCCACCTCTTGACTCCTCTCTTCCTCTCCACTACGGCCCATGTAGGCCCATTAAGCCCCCGGGGGGGTTCCGGTAACCTCCCGGTACTCCGGTAAAATCCCGATTTCACCCGGAACGATTCCGATATCCAAATATAGGCTTCCAATATATCAATCTTTATGTCTCGACCATTTCGAGACTCCTCGTCATGTTCGTGATCACATCCGGGACTCCGAACAACCTTCGGTACATCAAAACTTATAAACTCATAATAAAACTGTCATCGTAATGTTAAGCGTGCGGACCCTACGGGTTTGAGAACTATGTAGACATGACCTAGAACTGTTTCCGGTCAATAACCAATATCGGAACCTGGATGTTCATATTGGCTCCTACATATTCTACGAAGATCTTTATCGGTCAAACCGCATAACTACATACGTTGTTCCCTTTGTCATCGGTATGTTACTTGCCCGAGATTCGATCGTCGGTATCCAATACCTAGTTCAATCTCGTTACCAGCAAGTCTCTTTACTCGTTATGTAATGCATCATCCCGTAACCAACTCATTGGCCACATTGCTTGCAAGGCTTATAGTGATGTGCATTACCGAGAGGGCCTAGAGATACCTCTCCAACAATTGGAGTGACAAATCCTAATCTCGAAATACGCCAACCCAACATGTACCTTCAGAGACACCTGTAGAGCTCCTTTATAATCACCCAGTTACGTTGTGACATTTGGTAGCACACAAAGTGTTCCTTCGGTAAACAGGAGTTGTGTAATCTCATAGTCATAGGAACATGTATAAGTCATGAAGAAAGCAATAGCAACATACTAAACGATCAAGTGCTAAGCTAACGGAATGGGTCAAGTCAATCACATCATTCTTCTAATGATGTGATCCCGTTAATCAAATGACAACTCATGCCTATGGTTAGGAAACTTAACCATCTTTGATTAACGAGCTACTCAAGTAGAGGCATACTAGTGACACTATGTTTGTCTATGTATTCACAGATGTATTATGTTTCCGGTTAATACAATTCTAGCATGAATAATAAACATTTATCATGAAATAAGGAAATAAATAATAACTTTATTATTGCCTCTAGGGCATATTTCCTTTAGTCTCCCACTTGCACTAGAGTCAATAATCTAGTTCACATCGCCATGTGATTTAACACCAATATTCACATATGTATGTGATTAATACCCATAGTTCACATTGTCATGTGATCAACACCCAAAGGGTTTACTAGAGTCAATAATCTAGTTCACATCGCTATGTGATTAACACCCAAAGAGTACTAAGGTATGATCATGTTTTTCTTGTGAGAAAAGTTTAGTCAACGGGTCTGTCATATTCAGAGTCGTATGTATTTTGCAAATATTCTATGTCCACAATGCTCTGCACGGAGCTACTCTAGCTAATTGCTCCCACTTTCAATATGTATCCATATTGAGACTTAGAGTCATCTAGATTGGTGTAAAAGCTTGCATCATTGTAACTTTTTACGACGGGCTCTTTTATCACCTCCATAATCGAGAAACATCTCCTTAGTCCTCACTAAGGATATTCTTGACCGCTATCCAGTGATCTACTCTTAGATCAAAATTGTATTCCTTTGTCAAACTTAGAGCAAGGTATACAATAGGTCTGGTTCACAGCATAGCATACTTTATAGAACCTATGACTGAGGCATAGGGAATGACTTTTCATTCTCTTTCTATTTTCTGCCATGGTCGGGTCTTGAGTCTTACTCAAGTTCACACCTTTTCATCACAGGCAAGAACTCCTTCTTTGACTATTCCATTTTGAACTATTTCAAAAATTTATTAAGGTATGTACTCATTGAAAAATCTTATCAAGCGTCTTGATCTATCTATATAGATCTTGATGCTCAATGTGTAAGCAGCTTCACCGAGGTCTTGCTTTGAAAAACTCTTATTCAAGTATCCTTTCATGCTATCCAGAATTTCTATATCATTTCCAATCAACAATATGTCATCCACATATAATATTAGAAATGCTACAGAGCTCCCACTCACTTTCTTGTAAATACAGGCTTCTCAAAAAGTCTATATAAAACCATATGCTTTGATCACACTATCAAAGCGTTTATTCCAACTCCGAGATGCTTGCACCAGTCCATAGATGGATCGTTGGAGCTTGCACACTTTGTTAGCACCTTTTGGATCGATAAAACCTTCTGGTTGCATCATATACAACTCTTCTTTAATAAATTCATTAAGGAATGCAGTTTTGACATCCTTTTGCCAGATTTCATAAAATGTGGCAATTGCTAACATGATTCGGACAAACTTAAGCATCGATACGAGTGAGAAAATCTCATTGTATTCAACACCTTGAACTTGTCGAAAAAACCTTTCACAGCAAGTCGAGCTTTGTAGATAGTAACACTACTATCAGTGTCCGTCTTCTTCTTGAAGATCCATTTATTTTCTATGGCTTGCCGATCATCGGGCAAGTCAATCAAAGTCCACACTTTGTTTTCATACATGGATCCCATCTCAGATTTCATGGCCTCAAACCATTTCGCGGAATCTAGGCTCATCATCGCTTCCTCATAGTTCGTAGGTTTACCATGGTCTAGTAACATGACTTCCAGAATAGGATTACCGTACCACACTGGCGCGGACCGTACTCTGGAATACCTACGAGGTTCTGTAGTAACTTGATTTGAAGTTTCATGATCATCATCATTAGCTTCCTCGCTAATCGGTGTAGCAATCACTAGAACTGATTTCTGTGATGGACAACTTTCCAATTTGGGAGAAGGTACAATTACCTCATCAAGTTCTACTTTCCTCCCACTCACTTCTTTCGAGAGAAACTCCTTCTCTAGAAAGGATCCCTTCTTAGCAACAAATGTTTTGCCTTCGGATCTGTGATAGAAGGTGTACCCAACAGTTTCCTTTGGGTATTCTATGAAGACGCACTTCTCCGATTTGGGTTCGAGCTTATCACGTTGAAACCCTTTTTACATAAGCATCGCAACTCCAAGCTTTAAGAAACGACAGCTTAGGTTTATTGCTAAACCATAGTTCATACGGTGTCGTCTCAACGGATTTAGATGGTGCCTTATTAAATGTGAATGCAGCTGTCTCTAATGCATAACCCCAAAACGATAGTGGTAAATCGGTAAGATATATCATAGATCGCACAATATCTAGTAAAGTACTATTACGACATTCGGACACACCATTAAGCTGTGGTGTTCCAGGTGGCATGAGTTTGTGAAACTATTCCAAATTGTTTTAATTGAAGACCAAACTCGTAACTCAAATATTTGTCTCCGCGATCAGATTGCAGAAACTTTATTTTCTTGTTACGATGATTCTCCACTTCACTCTGAAATTCTTTGAACTTTTCAAATGTTTCAGACTTGTGCTTCATTAAGTAGATATACTTATATTTTCTCAAATCATCTTGTGAAGGTTAGAAAATAACGATACCCGCCACGAGCTTCAATATTCATTGGACCACATACATCAGTATGTATGATTTCCAACAAATCAGTTGCTCGCTCCATAGTTCCGGAGAACGGCGTTTTAGTCATCTTGCCCATGAGGCATGGTTCGCAAGTACCAAGTGATTCATAATCAAGTGATTCCAAAAGTCCATCAGTATGGAGTTTCTTAATGCGCTTTACACCAATATGACCTAAACGGCAGTGCCACAAATAAGTTGCACTATCATTATCAACTCTGCATCTTTTTGGCATCAATATTATGATTATGTGTATCACTATGATCGAGATCCAATAAACTATTTTCATTGGGTGTATGACCATCGAAGGTTTTATTCATGTAAACAGAACAACAATTATTCTCTGACTTTAAATGAATAACTGTATTGCAATAAACATGATCAAATCATATTTATGCTCAACGCAAACGCCAAATAACATTTATTTAGGTTTAACACTAATCCCGAAAGTATAGGGAGTGTGCGATGATGATCATACCAATTTTGGAACTACTTCCAACACTCATCGTCACTTCACCCTCAACTAGTCTCTGTTTATTCTGTAACTCCTGTTTCGAGTTACTAATTTTTAGCAACCGAACAAGTATCAAATACTCAGGGGATACTATAAACACTAGTAAGGTACACATCAATAACCTGTATATCAAATATACCCTTGTTCACTTTGCCATCCTTCTTATCCACCAAATATTCAGGGCATTTCCGCTTCCAGTGACCATTTCCTTTGCAGTGTAAGCACTCAGTTTCAGGCTGTGGTCCAGCTTTGGTCTTCTTCACGGGAGTGACAACTTGTTTGCCATTCTACTTGAAGTTTCCCTTTCTTTACCTTTGCCCTTTTCTTGAAACTAGTGGTCTTGTCAATCATCAACACTTGATGCTCTTTCTTGATTTCTACCTTCCTTGATTTCAACATCACGAAGAGCTTGGGAATTGTTTACGTCATCCCTTGCATACTATAGTTCATCACAAAGTTCTACTAACTTGGTGATGGTGACTAGAGAACTCTGTCAATCACTATCTTATCTGGAAGATTAACTCCCACTTGATTCAAGCGATTGTAGTACCCAGACAATCTGAGCACATGCTCACTAGTTGAGCGATTCCCCTCCATCTTTTAGCCATAGAACTTGTTGGAGACTTCATATCTCTCAACTCGGGTATTTGCTTGAAATATTAACTTCAACTCCTGGAACATCTCATATGGTCCATGACGTTCAAAACGTCTTTGAAGTCCCGATTCTAAGACGTTAAGCATGGTGCACTAAACTATCAAGTAGTCATCATATTGAGCTAGCCAAACGTTCATAACGTCTGCATCTGCTCCTGCAATAGGTCTGTCACCTAGCGGTGCATTAAGGACATAATTCTTCTGTGCAGCAATGAGGATAAACCTCTGATCACAGATCCAATCCGCATCATTGCTACTAACATTTTTCAACACAATTTTATCTAGGAACATATCAAAAACAAACATATGAAAGCAACAACGCGAGCTATTGATCTACAACATAATTTGCAAAATACTACCAGGACTAAGTTCATGATAAATTAAAGTTCAATTAATCATATTACTTAAGAACTCCCACTTAGACAGACATCTCTCTAGTCATCTAAGTGATCACGTGATCCAAATCAACTAAACCATGTCCGATCATCACATGAGGTGGAGTAATTTTCAATGGTGAACATCACTATGTTGATCATATCTACTATATAATTCACGCTCGACCTTTCGGTCTCCGTGTTCTGAGGCCATATCTGTATATGCTAGGCTCGTCAAGTTTAACCTGAGTATTCCGCGTGTGCAACTGTTTTGCACCCGTTGTATTTGAACGTAGAGCCTATCACACCCGATCATCACCTGGTGTCTTAGCACGAAGAACTTTCGCAACGGTGCATACTCAGGGAGAACACTTCTTGATAATTTAGCGAGAGATCATCTTAAAATGGTACCGTCAATCAAAGCAAGATAAGATGCATAAAGGATAAACATCACATGCAATCAATATAAGTGATATGATATGGCCATCATCATCTTGTGCTTGTGATCTCCATCTCCGAAGCACCGTCGTGATCACCATCGTCACCGGCGCGACACCTTGATCTCCATCGTGGCATCATTGTCGTTACGCCATCTATTGCTTCAACGACTATCGCTACCACTTAGTGATAAAGTAAAGCAATTATAGGGTGTTTGCATTTCATACAATAAAGCGACAACCATATGGCTCCTGCCAGTTGCCGATGACTTCAGTTACAAAACATGATCATCTCATACAATAAAATATAGCATCACGTCTTGACCATATCACATCACAACATGCCCTGCAAAAACAAGTTAGACGTCCTCTACTTTGTTGTTGCAAATTTTACGTGGCTGCTACGGGCTGAGAAAGAACCGTTCTTACCTACGCATCAAAACCACAATGATAGGACCGGGCGTAGCCACACTCGGTTCAACTAAAGTTGGAGAAATAGACACCCGCTAGTCACCTGTGTGCAAAGCACGGCGGTAAAACCAGTCTCACGTAAGTGTACGCGTAATGTCGGTCCGGGCCGCTTCATCCAACAATACCACCGAACCAAAGTATGACATGCTGGTAAGCAGTATGACTTGTATCGCCCACAACTCACTTGTGTTCTACTCGTGCATATAACATCTACGCATAAAACCAGGCTCTGATACCACTATTGGGGAACGTAGTAATTTCAAAAATTTCCCTACGCACACGCAAGGATCATGGTGATGCATATCAACGAGAGGGGAGACTGTTGTCCATGTACCCTCGTAGACCGAAAGCGGAAGCGTTAGAATAACGCGGTTGATGTAGTCGTATGTCTTCACGATCCGACCGATCCAAGCACCGAACGTATGGCACCTCCGAGTTCAGCACACGTTTAGCTCGATGATGATCCCCGGACTCCGATCCAGCAGGGTGTCAGGGATGAGTTCCGTCAGCACGACGGCATGGTGACGATGATGATGTTCTACCGACGCAGGGCTTCGCCTAAGCACTGCAACAATATGACCGAGGTGGAATATGGTGGAGGGGGGCACCGCACACGGCTAAGGAACGATCACGAAGATCAACTTGTGTGTCTAGAGGTGCCCCCTGCCCCCGTATATAAAGGAGCCAAGGGGGAGGGGGCAGCTGGCCAAGGAGGGCGCGCCAAGGGGGAGTCCTACTCCCACCGGGAGTAGGACTCCCTTCTTTCCTAGTTGGAGAAGGAGAAGGGGGGAAGGAGGAGGAAGAAGGGAAGGAAAGGGCGGCGCCCCCTCTCCTTGTCCTATTCGGACTAGGGAGGGGAGGGGGCGCAGCCCACCTCTTGCCTCCTCTCTTCCTCTCCACTAGGGCCCATGTAGGCCCATTAAGCCCCCGGGGGGTTCCGGTAACCTCCCGGTACTCCGGTAAAATCCCGATTTCACCCGGAACGATTCCGACATCCAGATATAAGCTTCCAATATATCAATCTTTATGTCTCGACCATTTAGAGACTCCTCATCATGTCCGTGATCACATCCGGGACTCCGAACAACCTTCAGTACATCAAAACTCATAAACCCATAATAAAATTGTCATCGTAACATTAAGCGTGCAGACCCTACGGGTTTGAGAACTATGTAGACATGACCTAGAACTGTTTCCGGTCAATAACCAATAGCGGAACATGGATGTTCATATTGGCTCCTACATATTCTACGAAGATCTTTATTGGTCAAACCGCATAACAACATACGTTGTTCCCTTTGTCATCGGTATGTTACTTGCCCGAGATTCGATCGTCGGTATCCAATACCTAGTTCAATATTGTTACCAGCAAGTCTCTTTACTCGTTATGTAATGCGTCATCTCGTAACCAACTCATTGGCCACATTGCTTGCAAGGCTTATAGTGATGTGCATTACCGAGAGGGCCCAGAGATACCTCTCCGACAATAGGAGTGACAAATCCTAATCTCGAAATACGCCAACCCAACATGTACCTTCGAAGACACCTATAGAGCTCCTTTATAATCACCCAGTTACGTTGTGACGTTTGGTAGCACACAAAGTGTTCCTCTAGTAAACGGGAGTTGCGTAATCTCATAGTCATAGGAACATGTATAAGTCATGAAGAAAGCAATAGCAACATACTAAACGATCAAGTGCTAAGCTAACGGAATGGGTCAAGTCAATCACATCATTCTTCTAATGATGTGATCCCGTTAATCAAATGACAACTCATGTCTATGGTTAGGAAACTTAACCATCTTTGATTAACGAGCTAGTCAAGTAGAGGCATACTAGTGACACTATGTTTGTCTATGTATTCACACATGTATTATGTTTCCGGTTAATACAATTCTAGCATGAATAATAAATGTTTATCATGAAATAAGGAAATAAATAATAACTTTATTATTGCCTCTAGGGCATATTTCCTTCACGGGAAGAGGGCCGATGGCTTCTGGAGCAAGTGGGTCATGTTGGATTCCGGATGCATCAACTCTCCGCTGGCGCTGCCCACGGGGCAGCCCCAGGCCGATGAGGCGTGGTCCCGTGCGAAGCTTGACGCCCGGCGGGCGAAGCTGGTGCTGGAGAAGATGAACGCCGACCTGAGGCCGAGCAACATGAAGGCGGCAAAGCTGACTGGGGCCTCGCTCCTGAGGGAGTTCTTGGTGCATCGGGTGGCCCCACTTCAGGCGCACTCATGCCCGTTGTGGAGGCTCGAGGACGCGGACGCCAATCTCCGCCTGAACTTGGAGGCCCTGGCTGCTGAAGACCTGACCGCAACTCTCCGCTTCCTGGTCGGAGAGGATGTGGCAAGCCTGGAGGGCGCTCCTGCCCCCTTGTTCCTTCGCGGCGACTGGGAGCGGGTGGTGGACGCCATGCCCACCTTTGACGGGGACGGTCTAGTGCCGGTAGTGCCTCCTGAGGGCCAGGCGGCGGCGGCGACGGTGGAGTTGTCCTCCGATGATTCCGGCAGGGGAGAAGAGGAAGATGAGGAAGAGGAGGAGCACGACTCGGAGGCGACCACCGAGGAGACGGGGGAGACCTCCCCCTGGCGCAGGTCCAACGTCCTCCGCTCCATGCCGGACGATGACAAGGCCAATACCAGGCGAGGGGGAGAGGGACCCGCCGGTGATCCCGAAGAAGAACTGGTCGGGGCTAATCTCCCAAGGGTCTACTCCGGCCCCGGTGCTGCTCGAAGCCAGCTTCAGCCCTTCTGGTGCGCCCTCTTATGCTGCCGGACCTCCCGAGGCTGCGCCCCGCAAGAGGCTCTCGGGCTTTAAGCTCGGAAGGAGGCCGTTGGAGCTCGCCACGACTAACCAGTAAGTACTCGAACTCTGCCTTGCTCTTATTTTTGCTGTCAGGGCTTGACATCCTCCATCGTTTGGGTAGGCCGCCGCCTACGGTGAAGAGGCTGAAGGAGGACACGGCGGCTCCGCTTGGGGCAAGCTCTTCTGTTGTGGCTGCGCCTTCGCCTATGGGAAAGGGAGGCAGTGAAGCTCGCACCTCCCCTGCCCGGTCGTCCTCACGAGGCCGGGAGGGACGCTCTGGCGGGGGGCTAGCCCCCATGGCCCCGCTGACTCTGGAGGCACCGGCGCTTGATGTTGTCGCCGAGGTTGTCGGGGCTTAGGAGCTCCCGGCCTCCCAAGCCATGATCACGCTGTCGTCTTCTCCTCCTGCTCCACTGGTTTCCAACTCCTCTGCCTCCTCCGCCGCCTTGGACCGTGCTGCTGATGAGCTGAGTCGGCTGCAAGAATATCTCCAGGGCACCAACCCCCGCCTGGTGGCCGGGAGACTGGAGCTGGTCTCTGGCTGGGTTTGCTCTGACGCCTCCGTCCGAGCGGCACTGAGCCAGGCTGTGACAGGTTCCGAGGAGGAGAAGCAAGTCGCCTCCCAGGCCATAGCCACTCGAGACGCGGCGTTGAAGGATGCTTCAAATTTCCGAGGCCGCTGCAAGGTGCTGAAGGATGAGCTGCAAGGCCTGCGTGATGAGCTCGCGAAGGAGGTTCCTGACCGCCAGGCGAAGGAGGAGGAGATGAAGGCTTGGGAGGCTGCCATCGGGGACCGCGACACCGAGCTCTCTGCTGATTGCGGCCGGCTGAAGACACTAGAGCATAAGCTGAAGGCAGAGAGGATTGAGCTAGAAGCCAAGGCGAAGGTCTTGGCCGAGGATCGCACGGCTTTCACGGATTACAAGGTGAGATCCCGCAAGGCGCTGAAGTCGCTTTATGATGATGGTCTGGAGAAGCCGCTGGCCGGAGCCACGGACGGCCTCGCCAAGCTGCTTCCCTTCCTGGTTGAAGCACTTGAAGAGGTCGTGACCGGCATCGGCCTCATGGCCGAGGTTGAAGCTCGTGTCCTTTCTTCTGTCGCGCTGACGCGGATTCTCAGCCACATCTACCTTCACCATCCCGACGCCAACCTTGACGATCTACTGGAGCCTGTGGACACCGAGCGCTCCGGCGCTACTGCTAAGGTCGTGAAGGGCCGAGCGGAGGCCTTGCTGGTGAAGTTCCGCGCCTTCGCCACTGCGCCCAAGGCAGGTGCTGCTGGCTCTGCGGCCTCGGGAGGTGGAGCTGACAAGCGCGACCCCACCACGAGAGACGGCGCTGCTCAAGGGTGATCTCCTCGCGGCTTCTTTCCTGTTTCAACTCCTGCAACACACATCGTGCCTCGTGGAGGCGTTTAAACTTGTGTTTGGTATCATGAGGACAATTTATGGTCTGTAATATTTGCTTCTGAATTTGCGAGATTTTGCGGTTTCCTTCCTATTTGCCTTGTGTTCTATGTCGGCAGGGCCCGGCCCCGCGCATACCTCAGTTGTCGTTAGCCCCGACCGGATCACCAGGATGGGACTAAGGAGTGAGGGGCTACGTGGCAAGTTAGGCTCCTGAGCCGCGATTCTTAGGAGTCCCCCTTGACGCTTAAACGGCAAATAGGGAGGGGTGTAGGAGTAGATCTGTCGTTCTACGTCGGCAGGGCCCGGCCCCATGCATACCTCAACTGCCGTTAGCCTTTCAGAACTAAGGAGTGAGGGGCTATGTGACCAGTTAGGCTCCTGAGTCGCAATGCTCAGGAGTCCCCCTTGACGCTCAAACGGTCCTCATACCTTGGCTCCGCTCGGGGAGGGGCGCGCGACGACCAAGTCTGAGGGACCTGGCTGGGTGGCATGCGCTCGGGCGTGACCCGGGCGTAGCCCTCGTGTCTAGCCCCCTCGCGTGGCGCTCACGAGGGGAGGCGTTGCAATGAAGCCAGACACTGAGCTCTGGGCTCCCTGAGGTTGATACAGTCATGGGCTGCCCTTAGTTATTTATCACCAGCGTGGAGCATAGCGCTTCCGTATGTGTACGGGCATAGCCGCTCCTCGGCAGTGTTGTCAGCCAGCGCAGAGCATGGTGCTTCCACTGGTACATGGGAGGGGGGCCCTCCGGGAGGAACCCCCGGGGCGTGTACAGCCCCGCCCTGACACGTGCCCAGCATGATAGGGCTAGACGAGGTGTATCTGGGCACTCGTGAGCCAGCACGGGACTCACGAGGCCCTACCTCAAGGCGGGTTACACCTGATCTTGAGCCTTGGGCGGCTGAGGGTTCCTGCAGGGTGGTTAGATGCAAATGCTCTACGCCCTCAGGTCCCGGCCCTCGAGCAAGCTCAGTCGCCGCTGGTATGCCAGGTCGCGATGCCGTGGACAAGGCCAGGGGGTGAGGGCTGGAGAGCCAGTAAGAGCCCCTGAGTCGCGATGCTCAGGCGCCCCCCTTTTAACATGCAAGCGGTTTGCATGAAGGAGAAAAAGGGGCCGCAGTAGGCAAAAGATAATAATCATAGGCAAGTTAAGCATGAAAAGCAAACCGACTTAGATAGATGCAGGAAGGGTACATGCCACTTGGTCTGGCCCGAGCGGCTTGGGGATAATGCAGCCCGAGGGGCGCCCCCAGCAAGGTAAACTAAAGACATAAGTAAAACGGATACATGCCGCAGGGACGGACCCACGCGGCCTGGGAATAATGCAGACCTAAGGGCGCTCCCAGCTGAAATGAAACTCGAGAGATGTCACCAGATACCATTGCCGAGCGGGTGTTGGAGTAGCTGACAATGTGCGGTGAAGAAGCCGATCCTCACGAGCCTTCGGAGCCCTGAGCCTAGGGAGGCTTTGGGGGTCCGGGCGGCTCCTCAAGGTCCGTCTCCATCTCTGCCAGGAACGCGCGGTGCCTGACCTTCTGAGCTTCCAGAACGCTCCGCATCAGGCGCTGGTGAGCAGCAGCCGCATTTGGCAGGCCGAATGGCATGCAAACGTAGTTGTGAGGTGGTCCCTCGCAACGTCCCACACGCAAAGACCTGAAACGCTCCTGAGACACGACTCGGTTGAGCCCTGGGTAGTCGATGCAGACGCGCAGCCCGCCATCCTCGCCTGGATGGGGAGCTACACCGGGTAGGCAGTGATTTCACGCATAACTCTCGATTCCTGCAGCTCCTGAGTGACCTTGGTGATGAACTCCTGAGGGTTGGTCCCTCCTTGCTTCATGCCTTCCTGAGGGAAATGTGCCGCGAAGCACGCCTCCAAGTGGTGCCCGAGTGCCTCCCTTGTGATCTTGGCAAAGTCAGAGGCCCTCCAGGAGAGAGCCCCCGAGCCTTGCCCGAGGAGGGCGCCGGGCACGCCTTCCTATGCGATGGAGGGAGGCGTCCCTTGCACGGGCGCAGATCTTGACGCGGCGCCTCCGGAGATGCCTGCCTCCTGAGGCCTTGAGCTGGGTGATGTCTTCTTCTTCTTAGGAACTGCCTCGGGAAGGTTCTCATTCTTACTGTCTGGGTCCTCAACTGATGCGGCTTGGAAGGCACGCTCAAGAGAGCACACTGCATCTTTTTCTTCACAGGGTGTGATGAATCCGCCGCTTCCCGGCATCTTGAGGACATTGTAACCATGGTGAGTCACTGCCGTGAACTTGGCCAGGGTTGGATACCCAAGGATGGCATTGTATGGCAGGCGAATGTGGCCAACGTCGAAGTCAATGAGCTCGGTATGGTAGTTCTTGTGTTGTCCGAAGGTGACAGGGAGGCGGACCTGCCCTATCGGGGTGGTGGAGCCGTGAGTGACTCTAGAGAAAGGCTTGGTCGGCTAAAGCTGATCATATGGCACTTCAAGATTGTTGAATGTCTCGACGGACAGGACGTTGAGCCCTGCGCCATCGTCGATGAGGGTCCTGGTAACTTGCACATTGCTGACGACTGGGGAACAGAGCATGGGGAGGACCCCAGTGGTGGCCGCACACTTGAGCTGATCCGCTGAGCTGAACGTGATGGCGCATGTGAACCACCTGAGAGGGCGCGTGGCCTCGAGCTTGGGAAGGACTGGGTTCACCTCGCGGGCAAACTGCTTGAAGATGCGCTGAGAGGCTAGGGCCTGGGCACCGCCCAAGATGCAAGCGATAGCACGTGGCTCCTGAAAGCCCCTAGCCCCCTCGTCTTGATGATGGTCGTCATTCCTTCTTGGCGGTGGCGGAAGAGGAGGAAGGCCTGTGTTGCCCTTTGAGCGATCCTCGCGAGGCTGATCCCTCCAAGCCCCCTCGCGAGGCTGGTCCTGCCAACGATCCTTGCGAGGCTAGTCCTGCCAACGGTCCTCGTGAGGTCGGTCACGCCACCCTTGGCAAGGGCCTCGGTCGTCCCATCGTCCTCCACCTCTTCCTCCTCCTCGGCCATAGCCCCGATCGTTGCACTCGGGGCGTCGGCCGATACGTCCTTCCCGCACGGCCCTGAGCTCTTGGCATTCGTTGGTGTTGTGGGTGTGGAGGTCATGGTACACGCAATACCGACTACCCTTGGACGACTCCGGCTGGTCCCTGTCGTGCTTCGTGTCTGGCTCTGCTACGAGGACGGCTGCTCCTTTGCGCTTCACATCCTTGGCCTTGGCTTTCTTCTCTTCTGGGTTAGCAGCTGGGAGCTCGAGAAGGGAGAGGCGCCCCTCCTTAGCCCTTGCGCACTTGGTCGCCAGGTTGAACAGCTCCAGAGATGTGCACATATCCTCGTGGATAGCTAGCTCCTCCTTCATCTTGACGTCGCGGACGCCATCAGAGAATGCTGAGATGATGGCCTCCTCGGTCACCTTGGGAATCTTGAGGCAAGCGTTGTTTAAACGCTGGATGTACTTCTGCAGGGTCTCTCCTGGTTGCTGCTTGATGCGGCGCAGGTCACCCACGACTGGAGGGCGTTCGTGAGTGCCCTGGAAATTGGCAATGAAGTGCGTGCGCATCTCGTCCCAAGAGGAGATTGGGCAGGGAGGCAGGTTCAGGAGCCAGGTGCGGGCACCATCTTTGAGCCCCATGGGAAACCAATTCGCCATGACCTTTTCGTCTCTGTTGGCCGCTTCGATGCCCAGCTCGTATTGCTGCAGGAACTCCGCGGGGTCGGCAGTGTTGTCGTAGTGAGGAGGCAGATCCGGCTTGAACTTGCCCGGCCAGGCGACACTGCACAGCTCAGTGGTGAAGGCGCGGCAGCCTGCGGTGGCCACCAGAGCTCTTTGCAGACGCGGGGCTTGCTCCTGGGGATTCCCGCGCGCCACTGCCAGGGGCAGCGCGGGGTCTTGATGTGCTGGCGCAGGGGCACGATCATGACATGCTGGAGCAGGGAGCACGCGAGCACCTTCTTGGGGACGAGGGATTTCTTGGCAAGCTCCTTTCTTGTCGCGCGGGCGCTGGACGCGGCGGGTCTCGTCCAGGGGCCGCGCGCCTTGGAGCCAGGGCGCCTTCTTGGGGAGGAGGTGGCGGAGGCACCTCCTGAGCTGCGTCACCCCCACAGGACGGAGGGCGAGGCAGCAAGAGGGATGGCACAAGGGAGCCCCCTGCGGCCTGACGAGCTCGGTGATGCGAGTGAGCCACTCCTCGTAGAGGTCGTCGACGGGGCGGTAGTGCAGGAGCTCGCGTGCCAGGAGCAACGCGGCATGCGCGTCCGTGGGAGTGCGACGGGTGTGAGACGGGGAACCAGCTGGAGTCAGTGACGGAGTGGCGGTGCAACCTTCCCGCCGCACCGAGGGATGCAGCGATGACGCCTGCTGCTCGTTCCCCGCCGGGCTGGTGGCGGCGTTGGCGGCAGGAAACGGGGAAGGACGGGGAGGCCCATCGACGGGAGCCGTCTGGGCGATGCGGGCGGCGAGAGCAGCCCGACGCTCAGCGCGAGCTCGACGAGCGTCAACCATGGATGCGATGAACGATCGAACGTGGAACAGCGGAAGAAAGATTCCGGCGCACCCCTACCTGGCGCGCCAATTGTCAGATATCGGGTACCGGCAAAACCCTGAAGGTTCGAACTCTGGGGTGCGCGCGAAGATCGTCCCCCTACCGTTCCACATCCCAATGCCTCGCTGAGAATCTAAGCTACACGATGAACACAAGGGACACAAGGTTTATACTGGTTCGGGCCACCGTTGTGGTGTAATAGCCTAATCCAGTGTGTGGTGTGGTGGGTTGCCTCAGGGGTTGATGATGAACAGTACAGAGGAAGAACAGCCTCGCGAGAGGTGTTCTTGGGCTGGTGCAGTGCTCCGCTTGGGTGGATCTCTCTAGGCTCTACATGAAGTGATCCCTCTCTTTGGTGGTGGCTATCTCTATATATAGAGGCCCTGGTCCTCTTCCCAAATATTGAGCGGGAAGGGAGCCAACAACGGCCATTTTGAAGGGGAACATCCAGTACAAGTTATCCTGATTAAAGTTGGTCTTCGGCTGCAAAAGGCACTAGCGATGACGCCGTCTTGGTCTCCACGGTGACCTCCGTCCTGCTGCTCTGCTAGTCTTGGTCTTGTTGCACCGAAGTGGTAACCTTTGCTTGATGCCTTGGTACTCCGCACCTGCGCTTGCCCCCTTTGCACCAAAGAGGAAACAAGGACACTGTATAGGCCGGCGCCCGCCTGGCGCCCGCCTGGTCTCGATCGTCATGGCTTGCGTCATGGGCATCTCGCGAGGTACCCCTGTCTTGATCTCTCCGCCTCCTCGCGAGCCTGCCTGGTGAGGCCGTTCCTGAGGAAGCCTTGCATCATCCGCCCCGCGAGGCTTGGCCCCTCGCGAGGGTCTTGAGCTTGAGTTGATGAAGATGGGTCGTACTGGGCCACCACTTGAGCCATGCTGCAGGCCACATGCAGGCAAGTCTGGGGACCCCCGTTCCCAGAACGCCGACAGGTTGCTCTTCACTCGGAGTGGTTTTTTAACTTAGGTGAGTACGGGGTCGCAGCTAAGTCCCCAAGTGGGAGGATTGCTCTCCACTCGGAGTGGGTTTTTAACTTAGGCGAATACAGGGTCGCAGCTAAGCCCCCGAGTGGGAGGATTGCTCTCCACTCGGAGTGGTTTTTTAACTTAGGCGAGTACGGGGTCGCAACTAAGCCCCCGAGTGGGAGGATTGATCTCCACTCGGAGTGGGTTTTTAACTTAGATGAGTACGGGGTTGCGGCTAAGCCCCCGAGTGAGAGGGTTGCTCTTCACTCGGAGTGGTTTTGAAACTTAGGTGAATCAGGTTCGTGGCTAACCCCCGAGTGGGAGGATTGCTCTCCACTCAGAGTGGTTTTGAAACTTAGGTGAATCGAGTTTGCGGCTAAGCCCCCGAGTGGGAGGATTGCTCTCCACTCGGAGTGGTTTTGAAACGTAGGCGAATCGGGTTCATGGCTAAGCCCCTGAGTGGGAGGATTGCTCTCCACTCGGAGTGGTTTTGAAACTTAGGCAAACCGGGTTCGCGGCTAAGCCCCAAGTGAGAGGGTTGCTCTTCACTTGGAGTGGTTTTGAAAATTAGGCGAATCAGGTTCGCGGCTAAGCCACCCACTTGGGGATTTGAACACATGTGTTTATGGGATAACGATCATTAAGATACTGCAAAAATCTTGTCTTTGATAAGCAAACTGAAAGATTCGTATTAAAACTCATCGATCCGAGTGTTTTATGTATAGAAACGGCGGAGCAGCTCCGCATTCCACGAGCGTGGCTCGTCTTATTTCTTGGCCACGTTGTAGAGATGACACGCCCCATTGTGGAGCACCTTGGTGATGATGAAGGGACCTTCCCAGGCCGGAGCGAGCTTGTGAGGTCGTTTCTGATGCACTCGGAGCACAAGGTCTCCTTCCTGGAATGCTCGACCTCTAACATTACGGGCATGGAAACGACGCAGGTCTTGTTAATAGATGGTCGACCAGATCAGAGCACCTTCCTTGTCCAGGATATCAACTGCATCTTGGCATGCCTGTTCTGCTTTAGCTTCTGAGAAGAGTTCCACTCGAGGGCGTTGTGCAGCAAGTCACTCGGAATCACAGCTTCAGCACCATACACCGTGAAGAAAGGAGTTCGGTCAGTCGACCGGTTGGGAGTTGTTCTTAGTCCCCATAAGACAGATGGAAATTCAGTCACCCAGGCTCCAGCAGCGTGCTTGAGGTCGTGCATCAATCGGGGTTTCAGCCCTTGAAGGATCAAACCATTCGCCCTTTTTTCTTGCCCATTCGACTGCGGGTGCACAACAGATGCGTAATCGACCCGAGTTCCTTGGGAGGCACAAAACACCCTGAACTCATCAAAATCAAAGTTGGAGCCGTTATCTGCGATAATGCTGTGAGGGACTCCATATCTGAATATCAGCTCCCTGATGAAACTGACAACAGTGCTTGAATCAAGGTTCTTGATAGGCTTGGCTTCGATCCATTTGGTGAATTTGTCGACTGCTACGAGCAAATGAGTGAAACCACTTCTGCTAGTCTTGAAAGGCCCAACCATATCCAACCCCCAGACTGCAAATGGCCAGATGAGTGGAATATTCTTCAAGGCAGATGGATGCCTATGAGACATGTTTGAGTAGAACTGGCAGCCTTCGCACTTGTCGACTATATCTTTTGCCATCTCATTTGCAAGCGGCCAATAGAATCCCGCCCGGTATGCTTTGGCTACGATGGTCCAAGAGGACGCATGGTGACCACAGGTCCCCGAGTGGATCTCATTTAAAATCATTTGACCTTCTTCTGGGGAGATGCAACACTGATCCACTCCTGTGACACTTTCCCTGTAAAGCTGCCCACTTATCATGGTGAAGGCTTTGGATCAACGGACGATCTGGCGGGCCTCATCTTCATCTTTTGGGAGTTCCTTCCTGAGCAGGTATGTGATATATGGTACCGTCCAGTCGGGGGTGATCACTAAAACTTCCATGATCAAGTTGACTACAACTGGGACTTCAATCTCAGTCGGATTGGTTGAACTTATAGGTTGTGGGGGCTCTTCAGTGAAGGGATCTTCTTGAACTGACGGGGTGTGGAGATGCTCCAAGAACACATTACTGGGGATAGGCTTCCGAGTGGAACCTATCTTCGCCAGATCATCAACATCTTGATTCTTGATTCGGGTTATGTGGTGGAGCTCTAACCCCTCAAACTTCTTCTCTAGATTTCTTACTGCATTGCAATAACTGGTCATTGCTGCACTCCTGATATCCCATTCCTTCATCACTTGATTGACCACCAAGTCTGAGTCGTCGTAGACCATCAAGCATCGGACGCCGAGTGAAATGTTGGAAATATGCCCTAGAGGCAATAATAAATTAGTTATTATTATATTTCCTTGTTCATGATAATCGTTTATTATCCATGCTATAATTGTATTGATAGGAAACTCAGATACATGTGTGGGTACATAGACAACACCATGTCCCTAGCAAGCCTCTAGTTGACTAGCTCGTTGATCAATAGATGGTTACGGTTTCCTGACCATGGACATTGGATGTCGTTGATAACGGGATCACATCATTAGGAGAATGATGTGATGGACAAGACCCAATCCTAAGCCTAGCACAAAGATCGTAGTTCGTATGCTAAAGCTTTTCTAAATGTCAAGTATCATTCCCTTAGACCATGAGATTGTGCAACTCCCGGATACCGTAGGAATGCTTTGGGTGCACCAAACGTCACAACGTAACTGGGTGGCTATAAAGGTGCACTAGGGTATCTCCCAAAGTGTCTGTTGGGTTGGCACGAATCGAGACTGGGATTTGTCACTCCGTGTAAACGGAGAGGTGTCTCTGGGCCCACTCGGTAGGACATAATCATAATGTGCACAATGTGACCAAGGGGTTGATCACAGGATGATGTGTTACGGAATGAGTAAAGAGACCTGCCGGAAATGAGATTGAACAAGGTATTGGTATACCGATGATCGAATCTCGGGCAAGTACAATACCGTTAGACAAAGGGAATTGTATACGGGGTCGATTAAGTCCTTGACATCGTGGTTCATCCGATGAGATCATCGTGGAACATGTGGGAACCAACATGGGTATCCATATCCCGCTGTTGATTATTGACCAGAGATCGTCTCGGTCATGTCTGCATGGTTCCCGAACCCGTAGGGTCTACACACTTAAGGTTCGATGACGCTAGGGTTATAAAGGAAGTTTGTATGTGGTTACCGAATGTTGTTCGGAGTCCCGGATGAGATCCCGGACGTCACGAGGAGTTCCGGAATGGTCCGGAGGTAAAGATTTATATATGGGAGTCCTGTTTTGGTCACCGGAAAAGTTTCGGGTTTTATCGGTAACGTACCGGGACCACCGGGAGGGTCCCGGGGGTCCACCAAGTGGGGCCACCATCCCCGGAGGGCAGCATGGGCCAGGTGTGGGATGGGACCATCCCCAGATGGGCAGGTGCACCCCCCCCCACACACACACACAAGGGCCCAAGGCGCCTAGGGTTTGGGGAGGGGTCGCCCCACCTTGCTTGGGGGGCAAGTTTCCCCCTCTCCCCCCTTGGCCGCCCCCCTAGATGGGATCTAGGGCTGGCCGCCGCCCCTAGGGGTGGTAACCTAGGTGGGGGCGCAGCCCCCTCTCCTCCTATATATAGTAGAGGCATAGGAGCAGCCCAACACACAAGTTTCTTCTCTTGTTGGCGCAGCCCTACCTCTCTTTCTCCTCATATCTCGCGGTGCTTGGCGAAGCCCTGCTGGATCATCACGCTCCTCCATCACCACCACGCCGTTGTGCTGCTGCTGGATGGAGTCTTCCTCAACCTCTCCCTCTCTCCTTGATGGATCAAGGCATGGGAGACGTCACCGGGTTGTACGTGTGTTGAACATGGAGGTGTCGTCCGTTCGGCACTAGGATCTCCGGTGATCTGGATCACGACGAGTACGACTCCATCAACCCCGTTCTCTTGAACGCTTCCACTTGGCGATCTACAAGGGTATGTAGATGCACTCTCCTTCCCCTCGTTGCTAGTCTCTCCATAGATAGATCTTGGTGACTCGTAGGAAAATTTTGAATTTCTGCTACGTTCCCCAACAGTGGTATCAGAGCTAGGTCTATTGCGTAGATTCTTTGCACGAGTAGAACACAAAGTAGTTGTGGGCGCTGATTTTGTTCAATATTCTTACCGTTACTAGTCCAATCTTGATTCGGCGGCATTGTGGGATGAAGCGGCCCGGACCGACCTTACACGTACACTTACGTGAGACAGGTTCCACCAACTGACATACACTTGTTGCATAAGGTGGCTAGCGGGTGCCAGTCTCTCCCACTTTAGTCGGATCGGATTCGATGAAAAGGGTCCTTATGAACGGTAAATAGCAATTGACATATCACGTTGTGGTTTTTGCGTAGGTAAGAAACGTTCTTGCTAGAAACCCATAGCAGCCACGTAAAACATGCAAACAACAATTAGAGGATGTCTAACTTGTTTTTGTAGGGTATGCTATGTGATTTGATATGGCCAAGAAGAATGTGATAAATGATATGTGATGTATGAGCTTGACCATGTTCTTGTAATAGGAATCACGACTTGCATGTCGATGAGTATGACAACCGGCAGGAGCCATAGGAGTTGTCTTTATTTATTGTATGACATGCGTGTCATTGAACAACGCCATGTAATTACTTTACTTTATTGCTAACTGGTAGCCATAGTAGTAGAAGTAATAAGTTGGCGAGACAACTTCATGGAGACACGATGATGGAGATCATGGTGTCATGCCGGTGACGATGATGATCATGGAGCCCCGAAGATGGAGATCAAAAGGAGCAAAATGATATTGGCCATATCATGTCACTTTTTGATTGCATGTGATGTTTATCATGTTTATGCATCTTATTTTCTTAGAACGATGGTAGTAAATAAGATGATCCCTCATTAAAATTTCAAGAAAGTGTTCCCCCTAACTGTGCACCGTTGCGAAAGTTCGTCGTTTCGAAGCACCATGTGATGATCGGGTGTGATAGATTCTTACGTTCACATACAACGGGTGTAAGCCAGATTTACACACGCGAAACACTTAGGTTGACTTCACGAGCCTAACATGTACATACATGGCCTCGGAACACAAGAGACCGAAAGGTCGAGCATGAGTCGTATAGTAGATACGATCAACATGAAAATGTTCGCCGATGATGACTAGTCCGTCTCACGTGATGATCGGACACGGCCTAGTTGACTCGGATCATGTAATCACTTAGATGACTAGATGGATGTTTGTCTGAGTGGGAGTTCATAAGCTGAACTTAATTATCCTGAACATAGTCAAAAGATCTTTGCAAATTATGTCGTAAGCTCGCGCTTTAGTTCCACTGTTTAGATATGTTCCTAGAGAAAATATAGTTGAAAGTTGATAGTAGTGATTATGCGGACAGTAGAAAGCTTATGTCCTTAATGCACCACTCAGTGTGCTGAACCCCAAACGTCGTTTGTGGATGTTGCGAACATCGGACATACATGTTTTGATAACTACGTGATAGTTCAGTTAAACGGTTTAGAGTTGAGGCACCAAAGACGTTTTCGAAACGTCGCGGAACATATGAGATGTTTCGAGGGCTGAAATTGGGATTTCAGGCTCGTGCCCACGTCAAGAGGTATGAGACCTCCGACGATTTTCTTAGCCTACAAACTAAGGGAGAAAAGCTCAATCGTTGAGCTTGTGCTCAGATTGTCTGAGTGCGACAATCACTTGAAACGAGTGGGAGTTGATCTTCCAGAGATAGTGATGTTTCTCCAAAGTCATTGCCACCAAGCTGCTAGAGCTTCGTGATGAACTATAACATATCAGGGATAGATATGATGATCCTTGAGGTATTCGCGATGTTTGACACCGCGAAAGTAGAAATCAAGAAGGAGCATCAATTGTTGATGGTTGGTGAAACCACTAGTTTCAAGAAGGGCAAGGGCAAGAAGGGATACTTCATGAAACGGCAAATCAGCTGTTGCTCTAGTGAAGAAACCCAAGGTTGAACCCAAACCCGAGACTAAGTGCTTTTGTAATAAGGGGAAGAGCCACTGGAGTAGAATTACCCTAGATACTTGGTAGATGAGAAGGCTGGCAAGGTCGATAGAAGTATATTGGATATACATTATGTTAATGTGTACTTTACTAGTACCCCTAGTAGCACCAGGGTATTAGATACCGGTTCGGTTGCTAAGTGTTAGTAACTCGAAATAAAAGGCTACGGAATAAACGGAGACTAGCTAAAGGTGAGCTGACCATATGTGTTGGAAGTGTTTCCAAGTTTGATGTGATCAAACATCGCACGCTCCCTCTACCATCAAGATTAGTATTAAACCTGAATAATTGTCTTTCGGTGTTTGCGTTGAGCATAGACATGATTGGATTATGTCTATCGCAATACGGTTATTTGAATAATACCTCTAATGGTCTTGCACCTAAAGGAATGGTTTATTGAATCTCGATCGTAGTGATACACATTTTCATGCCAAAAGATATAAGATAGTAATGATAGTACCACTTACTTGTGGCACTGCCATGTAAGTCATATTGGTATAAAAAGCATGAAGAAGCTCCATGTTGATGGATCTTTGGACTCACTCGTTTTTGAAAAGTTTGAGACATGCGAACCATGACTATTGGTGTATACGCATGAAGAAACTCCATGCAGATGGATCGTTTGGACTCACTTGATTTTGAATCACTTGAGATATGCAAATCTTACCACATGGGCAAGATGACTGAAAAGCCTCGTTTTCAGTAAGATCGAACAAGATAGCAACTTGTTGGAAGTAACACATTTTGATGTGTGCAGTCCAATGAGTGCTGAGGCACGCAATGGTATCGTTATGTTCTTACTTCACGGATAATTTGAGTAGATACTGAGTATATTTACTTGCTGAAATGCAAGTCTGAATTATTGAATGGTTCAAGTAATTTCAGACTGAAGTTGAAGATCGTCGTGACAAGAGGATAAAATGTCTATGATATGATCATAGAGATGAGTATCTGAGTTATGAGCTTTGGCACGCAATTAAGACATTGTGGAAATTGTTTCACAATTAATACCGCCTGGAACACCATAGTGTGATGGTGTGTCCGAGCATCATAGTTGCACCCTATTGGATATGGTGCATACCATGATGTCTCTTATTGAATTACCACTATCGTTCATGGGTTAGGCATTAGAGACAACCGCACTCACTTTAATAGGGCACCACGTAACTCCGTTGAGACGACACCGTATGAACTATGGTTTGGAGAAACCTAAGTTGTCGTTCCCTAAAAGTTTTGGGCTGCGACACTATGTGAAAAAAGGTTTCAGGTTGATAAGCTCGTACCCAAAGCGGATAAAATGCATCTTCATAGGACACCCAAAATAGTTGGGTATACCTCCTAATTTAGATCCAAAAGCAATAGGGATTAATTCTGGAATCAGGTCCTTTCTCGAGGAAAGGTTTCTCTCAAAAGAATTGAGTGGGAGGATGGTGGAGACTTGATGAGGTTATTGAACCGTCACCTCAACTAGCGTGAAGCAGGGCACAGGAAGTTGTTCCTGTGGCGCCTACACCAATTGAAGTAGAAGCTTATGATAGTGATCATGAAGTTTTGGATCAAGTCACTACCGTACCTCGTAGGGTGACAAGGATGCGTACCACTTCAGAGTGGTACAGTAATCCTGTATTGAAGGTCATGTTGCTAGACAACAATGAACCTACGAGCTATGGGGAAGCGATGGTGGGCCCATATTCTGACAAATGGTTAGAAGCCATGAAATTCGAGATAGGATCCATGTATCAAAACAAAGCATGGACTTTGGTGGACTTGCCTGATGATCGGCAAGCCATTGAGATAAATGGATCTTTAAGAAGAAGACTGACGTGGACGGTAATGTCACCGTATATGAAGCTCGACTTGTGGCGAAGAGTTTTTCACAAGTTCAAGGAGTTGACTACGATGAGATTTTCTCATCCGTAGCGATGCTTAAGTCCGTCGGAATCATGTTAGCATTAGCTGCATTTATGAAATCTAGCAGATGAATGTCAAAACGAGTTTCCTTACCAGTTTTCGTAAGGAAAGGTTATATGTGATACAATCAGAAAGGTTTTGTCGATCCTAAGGATGCTAAAAGGTATGCTAGCTCCAGCGATCCTTCCATGGACTAGAGTAAGCATCTCGGAGTTGGAATATACACTTTGATAAGATGATCAAAGATTTTGGGTTTATACAAAGTTTATGAGAAACTTGTATTTCCAAAGAAGTGAGTGGGAGCACTATAGAATTTCTGATGAGTATATGTTGTTGACATATTGTTGATCAGAAATGATGTAGAATTTCTGGAAAGCATATAGGGCTATTTGAAAAGTTTTTTTTCAAGTGAAAACCTGTATTAAGCTACTTGAACATTGAGCATCAAGATCTATAGGGATAGACCAAAAACGCTTAATGGTACTTTCAAATGAGCATATACCTTGACATGATCTTGAAGGTGTTCAAGATGGATCAGTCAAAGAAGGAGTTCTTGCCTAAGATGTAAGGTATGAAGTGAAGACTTAAAGCTCGACCACAGCAGAAGAGAGAGAAAGGACGAAGGTCGTCCCCTATGCTTTAGACGTAGGCTCTACAGTATGCTATGCTAAGTACCGCACCTGATGTGTGCCTTGCCACATTTCTGGCAAGAGGGTACAAAGGTGATCAAGGAGTGGATCACCAGATAGCGGTCAAAATTGTCCTTGGAGTAATAAGGATATGCTTCTCGATTATGGAGGTGATAAAGAGTTCGACGTAAAGATTTGCGTCGATGCAAGCTTAACACCTATCCGGATAGCTCTGAGTAGAGAAGCCGGATACGTATAGTGGAACAACCATTTGGAATAGCTCCAAGTAGAACGTGGAAGCAACATTTCCAATATGACCTAGAGATTTGCAAAGTACATACGGATCTGAATGTTGCAGACCCGTTGACTAAAACCTCTCTCAAGCAAAACATGATCAAACCCCAGAACTCATTGAGTCTTAATCACATGATGATGTGAACTAGTTTAATGACACTAGTAAACTCTTTGGATGTTGGTCACATGGCGATGTGACCTGTGAGTGTTAATCACATGGCGATGTGAACTAGATTATTGACTCTAGTGCAAGTGGGAGACTGTTGGAAATATGCCCTAGAGGCAATAATAAATTAGTTATTATTATATTTCCTTGTTCATGATAATCGTTTATTATCCATGCTATAATTGTATTGATAGGAAACTCAGATACATGTGTGGGTACATAGACAACACCATGTTCCTAGCAAGCCTCTAGTTGACTAGCTCGTTGATTAATAGATGGTAAAGGTTTCCTGACCATGGACATTGGATGTCGTTGATAACGGGATCACATCATTAGGAGAATGATGTGATGGACAAGACCCAATCCTAAGCCTAGCACAAAGATCGTAGTTTGTATGCTAAAGCTTTTCTAAATGTCAAGTATCATTCCTTAGACCATGAGATTGTGCAACTCCCGGATACCGTAGGAATGCTTTGGGTGCACCAAACGTCACAACGTAACTGGGTGGCTATAAAGGTGCACTATGGGTATCTCCCAAAGTGTCTGTTGGGTTGGCACGAATCGAGACTGGGATTTGTCACTCCGTGTAAACGGAGAGGTATCTCTGGGCCCACTCGGTAGGACATCATCATAATGTGCACAATGTGACCAAGGGGTTGATCACAGGATGATGTGTTACGGAACGAGTAAAGAGACTTGCCGGTAACGAGATTGAAGAAGGTATCGGTATACCGACGATCGAATCTCGGGAAAGTACAATACCGTTAGACAAAGGGAATTGTATACGGGATCGATTGAGTCCTTGACATCGTGGTTTATTCGACGAGATCATCGTGGAACATGTGGGAACCAACATGGGTATCCAGATCCCGCTGTTGGTTATTGATCGGAGATCGTCTCGGTCATGTCTGCATGGTTCCCGAACCCGTAGGGTCTACACACTTAAGGTTCGATGATGCTAGGGTTATAAAGGAAGTTTGTATGTGGTTACCGAATGTTGTTCGGAGTCCCAGATGAGATCCCGAACGTCACGAGGAGTTCCGGAATGGTCCGGAGGTAAAGATTTATATATGGGAAGTCCTGTTTTGGTCACCGGAAAAGTTTTGGGTTTTATCGGTAACGTACCGGGACCACCGGGAGGGTCCCGGGGGTCCACCAAGTGGGGCCACCATCCGTGGAGGGCAGCATGGGCCAGGTGTGGGAGGGGACCAGCCCCAGATGGGCTGGTGCACCCCCCCCCCACAAGGGCCCAAGGCGCCTAGGGTTTGGGGAGGGGTCGCCCCACCTTGCTTAGGGGGCAAGTTTCCCCCTCTCCCCCCTTGGCCGCCCCCTAGATGGGATCTAGGGCTGGCCGCCGCCCCTAGGGGTGGAAACCCAGGTGGGGGCGCAACCCCCTCTCCCCCTATATATAGTGGAGGCATAGGAGCAGCCCAACACACAAGTTTCTTCTCTTGTTGGCGCAACCCTACCTCTCTTTCTCCTCATATCTCGCGGTGCTTGGCGAAGCCCTGCTAGATCATCACGCTCCTCCATCACCACCACGCCGTTGTGCTGCTGCTGGATGGAGTCTTCCTCAACCTCTCCCTCTCTCCTTGCTGGATCAAGGCATGGGAGACGTCACTGGGTTGTACGTGTGTTGAACGCGGAGGTGCCGTCCGTACGGCACTAGGATCTCCGGTGATTTGGATCACGGTGAGTACGACTCCATCAACCCCGTTATCTTGAACGCTTCCGCTTAGCGATCTACAAAGGTATGTAGATGCACTCTCCTTTCCCTCATTGCTAGTCTCTCCATAGATAGATCTTGGTGACTCGTAGGAAAATTTTGAATTTATGCTACGTTCCCCAACATGAAATGGCCATCCGTAACCTATACAGAAGTGCCTCATACTCAACTTCATTGTTTGAAGAATCAAAGTGAATCTGGAGGACATAACTAAGCTTGCCGCCTCTTGGGGATACCAAAACCACTCCTATACCGGAGCCATTCAACGTCTTGGACCCATCAAAGAACATAGTCCAATGCTCCGAGTGAATCAGAGTCGCTTGCTGCTGTTCAATCCACTCAGCGAGGAAATCTGCTATTGCTTGGGACTTGATCGCTTTATTTGCCTCAAACTTGATATTCAAAGGAAGAAGTTCAATCGCCCACTTTGCCACTCGACCAGTTGCATCCCTATTGTTCAGAGTTTCTGATAATGGAGCGTCGTTGACGACTAAAACCGAGTGGTCTGAAAAATATTGTGCAACTTTCTTCGTGGTCAAGTAAATTCCATAAACCATCTTCTCATAATGTGGATATCTCTTCTTGGACGGAGTCAAGACTTCAGAAATATAATACATTGGGCGCTGAACTTTGTAGGCTTTTCCTTCTTCTTCCCGCTCGACCATGAGCACTGTGTTGACAACTTGTCCAATGGCTGCGATGTACAGCAATAAAGGCTCCTTGCTGAAGTGGCAAGCACCGGCTGGGTGGAAAGCTGCTTCAGCTTCAGGATTCCACTCGAACTTGTCAGACTTCTTCATCAATCGATAAAAAGGTAATGCCTTTTCACCGAGGCATGAGATGAATTGACTTAATGCAGCCAAACAACTAGTAAGCTTTTGAACATCGCGCACATGCACAGGGCGTTTCATTCGAAGGATTGTGCCAACCTTTTCTGGGTTTGCATCGATTCCTCGTTCAGAAATGAGGAAACCGAGTAACTTTCCACCTGGGACTCCGAAAGTGCACTTTGACGGATTGATCTTGATATCATATCTTCTTAAGTTGGCAAAGGTTTCAGCGAGGCCAGTCAGTAGGTCGAAACCTTTGCGTGACTTGACCATGATGTCATCCATGTATGCTTCCACATTCTGACTGATTTGAGTGAGCAGACACTTTTGAATCATGCGCATGAACATGGCACCAGCATTCTTGAGGCCAAAGGGCATAGTAACATAGCAAAAACACCTGAATGGGTGATGAAAGCTATTTTTATTTCGTCGGGTCCATACAGTCGGATCTGATGGTACCCAGAATATGCATCCAAAAAGGACAAGCGCTCACACCCCGCAGTTGAGTCGACTATTTGGTCGATGCGGGGCGGAGGGAAATGGTTTTTCGCGCAGGCCCGATTGATATGTTTGAAATCGATACACATTCGAAGTGACTTATCTTTCTTGGGGACCATGACAACATTGGCGAGCCACTCGGAGTGGTATATCTCGCGGATGAACTCAGCTGCCAGAAGCCGAGCCACCTCCTCGCTAATTGCCTTCCTCTTCTCCATGATGGACCGACGAAGATGCTCTTTAACGGGTTTTTCTTTCGGGTCGACTCGCAAACAGTGCTCAGCCAGTCCCCTGGGTACACTCGGCATGTCTGATGGTTTCCATGCGAAGATGTCCAGTTCTCACGGAGGAACTGGATGAGCGCTTCTTCCTATTTGCTATCGAGTGTTGTTGAGATATGAGTCGGAGCAGCATTGGGATCGGTCGGGTGAATGTGAACTGGTTTTGTTTCACCGGATGACAGAAATGCAGACTCTGAAGCAGGCTTCTTGGCACGCAACAAATCACTCGGATTTGCATTCTTCTGGTATTCTTGCATCTCTACTACTGCCATCTGTTCATCGGCGATCTTTGAGCCCTTTTGGAGGCACTCTTCTGCTCTCTGCCGATTTCCAGTGACTGTGATCATGCCTCTGGGGCCAGGCATCTTCAACTTGAGATACACGTAACACGGTCGAGCCATGAAACGAGCGTATGCAGGCCTGCCTAGAATAGCATGGTAGGCACTGTGAAAATCCACCACCTCAAACGTCAACTTTTCCTTGCGGTAATTCTTCGAATCGCCAAAAACCACATCAAGAGTGATCTGGCCGAGTGAATCGGCTTTCTTTCCTGGGATGACTCTGTGGAATCGCATGTTGCTCTCGCTGAGCTTGGACATCGAAATGCCCATCCCTCGGAGGGCCTCAGCATACAGAATATTCAAACCACTGCCACCATCCATCAAAACCTTGGTCAGTCGAGTGCCCCCAACGACTGGGTCGACCACCAACGCTTGCCACCCAGGGGTAGCAACGTGCACCATGTGGTCGGACTTGTCGAATGTAATGGGTTTTTTGACCACTTCAAATATGTCGTCATTGCCGAAGCAACCATGTTTACTTCTTTGTTGATAACTTTCAGTCGACTTTTGTTCTCGATGTTAGCAAAATTCACTAAAGTGGCATTGACGTTGGGGTAACCGTCATCTTCCTCTTTGTCTTCTTCCTTATCAGATTCTTTTTCTTTCTCACTGGGCTGACCCTCTCGGAAACTTTGAATCAGGAGTCGGCACTGTAGAGTGGTATACTTGGGAAGAATCAAGTTACCCTCTTCATCTTTTTTGGTGTGTATATGACACGGTAAATCAAGCACATCATTTCCCGCTTGATCTTTCACTTTTTTGGTGGTCCAAGGCCCTTTAGGCCTCCCCTTGAACTTCCCTTGATTCAAAACTGCTACCTCAGCAGGACCTGCGGGTTCAGCTTTGCGTTTTTGCTTTCGACTGGAGTTTCCTCCTCCGGTGTCCCGGGCGACTGATTTGTTCTTGCCGCTCCGGAGGCGGTCCTCTTCTTCGCCGTTAGCATACCGAGTGGCTATCTCCATCATCCGAGTTAGAGACATGTCCCCGGTCCGATCGAACTTCAAATTGATCTCTCTGTAGCGGACGCCTTCTTTAAAGGCGCAAACAGTTTGATGCTCTGATACATTCTCCACTGTATGACGAAGGGTAGTCCATCTCTGGATATAGTCTCTCAAAGTCTCATTCTGCTTCTAAACACAATGCTGCAATTCGGCCAAACCAGTAGGTCGCTTGCAGGTGCCCTCGAATGTTTTGATAAACACTCGGGCTAACTCTTCCCAACTGAAAATGCTCCCAAGGGACAACTGATTCAACCAAGCTCTGGCAGAACCCTCAAGCTTCAAAGGGAGGTGTTTCATGGCCACCTCAGCGTTGCCACCGCCAATGTGCACTGCCACTCGGTAATCCTCTAACCAAGTGTCGGGCTTCGACTCCCCGGTGAACTTACTTACACCCATCGCCAACCTAAAGTTATGCGAGATCTCAGCGGCTCGGATGGCTCTTCTGAAACACTCGGGGCCAGAAACGTGTACTCTACTTCCATTGGGTCGATCTCTATCCAGTCCTTCTCTGTATGCTCTATTCCTGTCGACCAAACCTTGCACGAGGAGTGATCTTGCATCAAACCCAGGCTCTCTTGGGTCGACTGGAGCTCTGCGGTCATTACCATACGGGCGCCTGTCGTCATACCGCCAGGGCGCGTATGACCTGCCCCTCCGAGGGGGTGAAGGCGCTCGACAGTGGTTGTCACGGGCATATTCACGGTCAAACTCTCCGTGGGCTCTTCCCAGGTGCCGATCTCGATGGTGATCACGGTCTTCATGTCGCAAAGGCGACCTAGGACCATGCGCCGACTGAACTGTGTCTGCCCTCACTGACCTGTTGTGGATTCTATTGTGAGACTAAGAAACGACTGAGTTTTGCTCTCCCATTGCCCGGAGCAGCGCTCAGATCTACATCAAGCCTCTTCCAGCCTCTAAATGGGACGGCTGAATAGATTCTGCTATACGTGCAACAGCTGTAAGATTCTGGATCGGAGTGCGGTATACCTGGGGTTCAGGTGGAAACAATTGTCGTTGTCGTCGACTGGATTCGGGGATCAGTCGACGGGTGCATTCGTCGAGAGAATGCTGGAGATTCTCCAGATGCGCGCACTCGGCCGATGTGGCCAGGCGCGCAGCCTCCAAGGCCCAAGCCTCGGAAGTCTCCCCCACGATAGGGGTCTGGAGCGCCTCCACGTCGCGGCGGTGCAACTCTTCCCTCTGTTGCGAATTGAGGGGTTGGGGCTCGTATTCATCATGACCATACGACGGGCCATCACCGTCGTTGTTGTCGCTGTTGCGGTGAAACCCGGGTGGGCTGCGACGTGAGTTGACCATGAGAACCTCCTCCACGGGGTCACTGCTCCCACGCTCGGAAAGAGTGTCCGCAGAGGCAGTCGAATGGTCCATAGAGAAATTCGTCGGGCTCAATCGCCGCGACTTGAGGGGTGGCCGACTGGCGGGACACTGCATGCTTTACCCACCGCTAGATCCGCGACCGACCGCATAGCTTGCGGCGGCGGCCAACGGAGTGAGTGGATGATGCGGGAGCCGACCGATACTGGGTCGACGGCTGCCGCAGAAGGACACCGCAGGCACTCACACGGAAATGTGCTGCCCCGCGGATCAGAAGAGGCTCGACATAGAGGGAGGCTTCTTGAAGCCAGGCGGAGTAGTCGTCGATGAAAATGAGCGCGCCAAGCCGGATCTCGCGGCCCACAGCCAAACCACCGCAGGAAATCATGTTGATGAAGATCGGAAAAAATGCAACCTCACCGGAAGTTGCCAAGACGCTTTACCCCAAGGTGGGCGCCAACTGTCATGGTACTAAGTCTAACAGTAAGAGTAGGGGCACGCATGAGGAGGAAAGGCCATAGCTACGACGAGGTTGTACACACAAGTTTATGAGTTCAGGCCCCTCTCGAAGGAGGTAAAAGCCCTACGTCTCGGTGCCCTGAGGCGGTCGATTGGAATATGAGTGTTTGTGTGTGTGTGTGTGTGTGTGTGTGTGTGTATGTGTGTGTTACAGGGGGTGCAAACCCCAGCCATCCCAAGTAACAGGGTTCAATGTACATTAAGACAGGGCATTATTGGTAACGCTAGCTATAAAGAGCTATTTAATGACCTTTAAGACTACGGAATGAACGTCTGACCGCCTGGGTGACTATAGGTCTTCTGCACTCCGAGTGGTTTCTTGTATGGTCGAGTGACTTCATCTTGGTCGAATGGAATTGGGGTATCCGAGTGAGATAATTGGTCGAGTGGATTGTACTCCAAGGTTACTTCAGTCGGTATCTTTTGTTATACTTTGAATGTTCTTGATTCTAGGGTAGTGACCTTGGGTAGGGCGTCTAGGTCAGGCCTAGGACTCTGCCCTAGGTCCATGGCATCGTCAATGGGCCCCCAAGACAGTGACATGGCATGTTGAAGGAGGTCGGAGCAATGAGGCGGGGCAGGGAAGGCGCAACGGGGGTGGTGGTTAGCCTCGCAACGGCGGTGCGACCTGGCAGCAAGAGGACTCGTGGCGGTGTGGCCTCGTTGGACATGAGAGGAGGCGCAGATGCGTGGTGTCGGAGTATTGGGCCACGGGTAGGCTAACCCGAGTCCCAGGACCTTTCAAGACATCGGGGCAGGCCGCGCCCCTCAAGCCGAGTCCCAGGAGCGACTCCAAGACAAGCCGAGTCCCAGACGGCGACTCCGAGATAAGCCGACTCCAAGCTGGCGACCTCCAGAGAGGCCGACTATGGAGAGTCGGCCCATGACTCCTCCCTCATCTCAAAGTACGATGTGGGGTACGGTCACGGCGTGGCCGCTCCCCCCTACTTACGAAGGGCCGGCATGGCTACAGTGAGCCGTATCGCCGGAAGATCTCCGGCGAGGCGCGGCACTGTTGCCATGCTTGCCCTAACCTCAGCCACAGTGCGCAACGCACTGTGCCCACGACACCGGCCTGTACGACCCGAAGACGGCGGGGCCGCCTGTCAGTGGGTGCGCCGAAGGCGGCCTGAGCGCCCCGAAGACGGACCTGTGGGAGTCGGCCTCCTTGGAGTCGGCTGACTCCTCCCCAGGGCCCCACAAGCCATTAACCAGATAGGATGGGGAATGGCGACAGTGATCGCCCGATAGATGGCGGCACTGTTGTCACGACCCAATGACCGAGCCTGCGTCATCAGGAGTGCCGCTACAGTATCAAGCCTATCCGCGGGACCCGCCAGTCGGCGGGCCCCAGAAGCCGGCGGGAAGGACAGCGGCCTGAGAGACAGACGGCTGGGACCCGCGCCCAGCCAGATTACTATTGTACCCCCGGGGGGTAGGCCTATATAAACCCCCCGGGGCACCCATGCAAAGGGTTCGGACCTAGATAGAGATAGACCAGATAGCACAGGGAGGAGAGAGCTAGCCTTGCCCTCTCCTGCCTCCCGAAACAGCTCCAGGAGCACCATTGTAGTCACTTTGCCTTAGTGATCATGCGGAGACCCCGCAGAGCAGCAGTAGGGGTGTTATCTCCTAGGAAAGCCCTGAAGCTGGGTAAGTTCCGCCGGCGTGCATGTCTTCGCCTCATCCCGCTTCCAGGCACCGGCGACGTTCTACTCGCTCCCACCATGATAAGCCATCCTTTGGCATATGTCGTATCCAACCCCCGACATTTGGCGCCCACCGTGGGGCGAGGTGCACCGTCGTCCGGAGATCTGCTCTGGACAGGAACCCTGTTCCTTCCCGGCGAGCACAGCCAGCCCGGCACGCCGGATGGCATCTGTGCCGACGCGCTGCACGGCGCTGAGATCGCCTGCGCGGCCAGCTGCCTGGCCGATCTTATCGGCGAGGTTCGCCTCTCCGATGAGCCTGCGTCCGATGCAGGCACGAGTGTCCCCGAGAGCCTCCTCGCGGGCCTCCTCGACCAACTCCACGTCGCCGGCGAGCCTGCCGCGGACCTGGAGTCCATAGGATCCACCGACCCGATGCTGGTCGACTCTGACACCGCGTCGCTCGACGCGTTCCCCACCAACGTGGTGGTCTACGACGAGCCGCTCCCTTACGCGGGGAGCGGCGGAAGCACCGTCACTGAGGTCCTCGTCCTCGACCACGGCGAGCGCTCCGGCGAAGGAGCGCACGACCCGCTTGACGCGGCCCTGCGAGGCCTTGCAGCGCCGATTCCGGAAGACGCCGACGCCGAGACGCTGGAGGCGCTCCGCCTTCAGCTCGTCGAGGGCGCGAAGAAGCTGGGAAGCATTAGGCACTTGTCAGAAGCTTACCAACGCGAGATGGATCGCGCCATAGGCGGCTCGCCGGCTCCGACCGGTCCTAGCCGCCTAGGCGCGGTCCGACAGAGCGGCGCGGTAATCGCCAACCTCTTCGGGGCTGATCGCCCTGTGTATGCCATGCCCGCAGAGAATATCCATGCCGCCCAGGCGGCGGCAGACGAGCTCGACAACTTCGAAGGCGAAGAGCGCCGTGTAATGACGGAGCGAGTTCAGCAGCTCCTCGATGCGGCTGCCGCACAGAATGATGCCGGCTGCCGCACTGAGGCGCCGCAGCGCCAAAACAACGACCCACCGCCTCGCCGAGACCAAGGTGCGACGTCTCGGACGCCGACTGGCGGGACCCGTGGGAAGAAGGACAAGGAGCCGGCTGTCAGCCACAGTCGGACTCACATCACCATCGAGCGCGACCAAGACGGCCGCCCCAAAGCGGTGGAACGGCGGGACGACTACCTGCCTCCCCCTCCTCGCAGAGAAAGGCGAGTCTCCCCGCCGCCCGTGGAACATCCGACTCTCGGCGACCACCTTGGCCGCCGAGAGAGAGTCGAAGAGAACGACGCCCGCCACCGGATCGACCGACTCCACCGATCCCTGGCGCTGGAAGAAGAAGACGAGTTGGGTCCCCCCTGCTTTGGACCCCACATCCGAGATGAGCCCTTCCCCAAAGGGTTCACGCTCCCCCGAGACACGCCCAAATATACCGGCACCGTGAAGCCGGAAGATTGGCTGATCGACTACTCCACAGTCGTCAACATAGCGAACAGCAACAAGCGTGTTGCCGTAAGATACGTCCCGCTCATGCTCCAGGGCTCGGCCCGGACGTGGTTGAACAGTCTGAAGCCTCGCAGCATCAACAGCTGGGTCAACTTCACCGAGGCTTTCGTCCGCAACTTCACCAGCACGTACAAGCGACCTCCCAAGCCACGCCAACTCTCCTTGTGCGTGCAAGGCCTTGACGAGTCTACTCGCGACTACCTCACGCGCTGGGGCGAACTCCGGAACTCCTGCGTGGGCGTGCACGAGGTGCAGGCCATCGAGTACTTTACTGCCGGGTGCAGAGAAGGCACCCTCCTCAAGCACAAGCTCCTCTGCGACGAGCCGGAGACCCTTGATGAGCTGCTGATCACAGCGGACAAGTATGCCACGGCCGACTCCTCCATGAAGACGGAGATTCAGGTTAGCACAACTGGCAAAGTCGCCCCTCACGCTCCAAGAACTCCGGCTGGAGACACCAGTCGGTGGCAACAGCAGAGTGACCAGAAGCGCAAAGCCCCGCAGCCGACTTCCAATAGTCGGCAAGTGGCAACAGCAGAGGACCAGCTATTGGAGGGACCGCCTCCGGTGAACTGAAAGAAGGGCGGCAAGTCCAACTGGCTGCCGGCTTTCTCCTACGAGCAGACTCTAGACGGTCCCTGCAAGTTCCATAGCAGCGCGAAGCCGTCAAACCACACCACTAGGAAATGCCACTGGCTGACCAGAATCGCCAAGCGGGACGGCCTGCTCCCTCCCCCTCCTGCTGGGCCGCCTCCTCCACTGCCGCGCCAGCAGCCGGCCGTCAGGCCAGTCGGCGCGATACAAGACGAGTTCCCGGATGAGCACGGAGCCTACGTGGTGTTCACCAGTGTAGCGGATGACCGACGCAGCAGGCGCCAACAGCAGCAAGAAGTGAATGCGGTTGCGTCAAGTACACCAGAGTTCATGCATTGGTCCGAAAAGCCTATCAGTTGGAGCAGAGCTGATCACCCAGAGGTGATGCCGAGTCCAGGCTCCTACGCCTTGGTCTTAGGCGCCACACTCGCCACAGATAGGCGGGCCGCTCGCTTCTCGCGAGTACTGATAGACGGAGGCAGCAGTATCAACATCCTGTACAAGGATACAATGGAGAAATTAGGAATCAAACGAAGACGGCTTCAGAGCAGCCAGACTGTGTTCCACGGAATCGTCCCTGGCCTTTCCTGCTCACCAATCGGCAAGATCCTGGTAGATGTCCTCTTCGGAGACAAGGATCATTTCCGCCGAGAGCCAATTTGGTTTGAGGTGGTGGACCTTGAAAGCCCATATCATGCATTGCTTGGCCGACCCACCTTGGCCAAGTTCATGGCGGTCCCCCACTACGCCTACCTCAAGATGAAGATGCCGAGTTCCAAGGGAATCCTAACCGTGTCCGGCGACTACAGGAAGTCGTCCGCTTGCGCGGCCGAAAGCAGTCGGCTGGCCGAGTCCTTGGTGATCGCGGCTGAGAAATGGCTTCTTGATCGGGTCGTGGCGATGGCCGGCAAGCAGCCCGAGTTATCGCCCGACCCCAAGGAGTCGGAAGCAGAAGGATCATTCAAGCCGGTCAGAGAAACAAAGAAGATACCGTTGGACCTGGAGCACCCGGAGAGATACGCTGTCATGGGCACAGGCCTTGGCAGAAAATAGGAAGGCGAGCTCGTCGATTTCCTCCGTGAGAATCGCGACATCTTCGCATGGTCCCCCAAGGACATGCCTGGTGTCCCGACGAAATTCGCCGAGCACAAATTACACGTTCGGTCCGATATGAAGCCCGTCAGGCAGCCCTTGCGCCGCCTGTCAGAAGAAAAAAGAAGAATTGTTGGAGAAGAAATAACCGGACTCCTTGGCAGCCGGCTTCATCATGGAAGTGTTTTTTCCAGAGTGGCTGGCAAACCCGGTACTGGTGTTGAAGAAGAACAAGCAGTGGCGGATGTGCATTGATTACACGAGCCTCAACAAAGCTTGCCCCAAGGACCCATTTGCTTTGCCGAGAATCGATCAGGTGATAGACTCCACAGCCGGATGCGAGCTGTTGAGTTTCCTAGACGCATATTCAGGATATCACCAGATCAAGCTGAACCCGGCTGACAGACTGAAGACCGCCTTCATCACGCCGTTTGGAGCCTTCTGCTACTTGACCATGACGTTCGGCTTAAGAAACGCCGGCGCCACCTTTCAGCGTTGCATGCAGAAGTGCCTCCTGAAGCAACTCGGCAGAAATGCCCACGTCTATGTGGATGATGTAGTAGTGAAGACGGAGAAGCGTGGAACCTTGCTGGAGGACCTCAAGGAAACATTTGAGAATCTGCGCCGATTCCAGATCAAGCTCAACCCAGAGAAGTGCATTTTTGGAGTACCAGCCGGCTAGCTCCTCGGTTTCCTGGTCTCCGAACGCGGCATAGAGTGAAATCCTGTGAAGTTCAAGGCCATCGAGGGGATGGAAGCACCCAGACGACTGTTAGATGTGCAGAAGTTCACCGGCTGTTTGGCATCCATCAGCCGATTCATCAGTCGGCTGGGCGAGAAGGCTCTCCCCTTGTATCAGCTCATGAAGAAGACGAACTTCTTTGAGTGGACTCCCAAGGCGGACGAGGCTTTTCTCCAACTAAAGAAGATGTTGACTACTCCCCCTGTGCTGGCGGCTCTGACTCCCAAAGAGCCCATGCTCCTATACATTGCCGCCACCAGCCGAGTAGTCAGCACGATCATTGTAGTCGAGCGCAAGGAGGAAGGCAAGGTGCTTCCTGTCCAGAGACCGGTATATTACTTGAGCGAGGTACTGTAGGCCTCCAAGCAGAACTACCCCCATTACCAGAAGATGTGCTACGGCGTGCATTTTGCCACCAAGAAATTGAAGCCTTACTTCCAGGAGCATCCAATCACTATGGTCTGCACAGCTCCGCTGGCCGAGATCATCGGAAGCCGAGATGCTTCTGGCCGAGTGGCCAAATGGGCCATCGACCTGGCCCCCTACACCATCTACTACGAGCCTCGTACCGCCATCAAGTCGCAAGCACTGGCCGACTTCCTCGTCGACTGGGCCGAGACCCAGTATCTGCCGCCAGCGCCCGACTCCACCCATTGGCGGATGCACTTCGACGGCTCCAAGATGTGCACCGGCTTGGGAGCCGGCGTCGTCCTCACTTCCCCCAAGGGCGACAAGCTCAGATATGTGTTGCAGATCCACTTCGCCGCCTCCAACAACGTGGCCGAGTACGAGGCGCTCATCCACGGGCTCCGGCTTGCCAAAGAACTCGGCATTCGCCGGATCCTGTGTTATGGCGACTCTGACTTGGTGGTCCAGCAATCATCTGGCGATTGGGACGCCAAGGACACAAATATGGTGAGCTACCGTTTCCTCATCCAGCAACTCAGCGGATACTTCGAGGGGTGCGAGTTCCTCCACGTGCCATGGAACGACAACGACCAAGCAGACGCCTTGGCACGAATCGGCTCCACCCGCCAGGCAATACCATCTGGTGTCTCCCTCTGGCTCCTCCTCAAGCCTTCTATCAAGCCATCACCAGAATCAGATTCAATCTTTGTGCCGGCTCCGCCTGAGGAAGACGGATCCAACTCCAAGAAACACACAGTCGAAGCCGGCCCGGGGACTTCAGAACCCGGCCCAGGGACTACGGTGGCAAGATCGAAGACTCCAGAGCTCAGCCCGGGGACTGCTCCAGTCGGCCCCGGGACTTTGTCAAATCAGCAAGCGGCTGCGGACTCCAACCCGCCGCCTCCCAGCCCGGCCGCCCTTGTCCAAGTCGCACTAGTGGCAGTTGAAGAAATAGCAGCACCTTCATGGGCCCAGCCCATCCTCAGGTTCTTAGTAAACAGAGAGTTGCCAACCGATGAAATCTTGGCTCGACAAGTGCAACACTGAGCAGCAGCCTACACCATAGTCAACAGAGAGCTGGTCAGGCGCAGCGTTACCGGCGTCTTCCAACGCTGCGTCGAGGCAGAACAAGGCCAAGCAATCCTCAAAGACATCCATGAAGGCGAGTGCGGTCACCACGCGGCCTCCAGGGAACTCGTCGCCAAAGCCTTCCGGCACGGTTTCTTCTGGCCAACCGCCCTGGAAGAGGCCAAAGAGTTAGTCCAAAAGTGCAAGGGGTGCCAGATTTTCCGTTCCAAGCCACTTCAGCCAGCTTCCGCACTCAAGACTATCCCCATCGCCTGGCCCTTTGCAGTCTAGGGCCTGGACATGGTGGGACCATTCAAGACGGCACGAGGTGGCTTGACTCACCTACTTGTCGCAGTGGACAAGTTCACCAAGTGGGTGGAGGTGAAACCCATCAAGAAGTTGAATGGTCTGACTGCAGTGACCTTCATCGCTGACATCACAACTCGGTACGGCATCCCACACAGCATCATCACCGACAATGGCACGAATTTTGCCAAAGGCGCCTTGGCCCGTTTCTGCGCGACACAGGGCATCCGACTGGACTTAGCGTCCGTTGCCCATCTGCAGTCAAACAGCCAAGTGGAGCGAGCGAACGGCCTCATCTTATCCGGCATCAAGCCTCGACTCGTCGTACCGCTGGAGCGATCTGCCGGCTGTTGGCTTGAGGAGCTGCCAGCCGTCCTCTGGAGTCTGCGCACGACTCCAAACAAGTAAACCGGCTTCACACCCTTCTTCCTCGTCTATGGTGCCGAAGCCGTCATCCCAACAGACATAGAGTTCGACTCCCCGCGAGTCACCATGTACACCGAGGAAGAAGCAGAAGAAGCACGTCAAGACGGCGTCGATCTGCTGGAAGAGGGCCGGCTATTGGCACTCAGCCGGTCCAGCATCTACCAGCAGAGTCTGCTTCGATACTACAGCAGGAAGGTCAGGCCAAGATCTTTCCAAGAAGGCGGCCTTGTGCTCCGGCTGATCCAGCGAACAGCCGGCCAGCACAAGCTGTCGGCACCTTGGGAAGGCCCCTTTATCATCAGCAAGGTGCTAGGGAACGGCGCCTACTATCTGATCGACGCTCAGAAGCCCCGAGCGCGCAAGAGGGACGACTCCGGCAAAGAGACAGGCGCCCGTGGAATGCAAATCTTCTTCGAAGATTTTACAGTTGATGCAGTATGTATCACACTACCCCTTTGTATTAAAGTACTAAGACTTTGGGCCCCCCGAGACGAGCTCGGGGACTGCCCTTTTTGTTATCTGTATGATAAAATTATGCCTTCGAGTATATTACTTTCATTACAAGCCGCTTGGCACCGGGCCAGACTAGTCGGCCCGGGGACTCACCGCCTTGCGCTATAAGGAGCTTCCTGCAGTCAGACAAGTAGTGTGTGGTGCCCAATCCGCCTCCTGGCGAAGCCGCAGCTCGCAGAGCGACTATGAGGCGGGCAGGAGTGAGGAAGAACGGGCGCCCACACGAAAAATGGCTAAGGACCTAAAGCACGAACATAGCGTAAGATGGCCTCCAGCATTTCTGAAGCGGAAAGCCGACTCATGAGTAGCCGGCTTGCCGTCTTTATTAGCCTCTATCAAGGACGGCCGACTCTTGGGCAGTCGGCCTGTCGCTTTCTATCCGACTTGCTAAAGAAACTCTAAACGGCCAAGTACTTGCCTTCCCGAAGTAGCCAAGCACTTGACCCAGCAACAGTCCGCAGAGCGACTGTCCGACTGGCAAGGCAGCGACTAAAGGAAGGCGGCAAAGGGAAAAAGCCTAAAGAGCAGTAAGCAAGGAAAGACGGAAATCGGATAAATATTTACATAGGCCCTTGGCCGAATCTTAGAATAGAAGTTCAAGATACACTCCGCGGGTGGAATTGTTCGAATCTAACAAAGTTTTCAAAAGATTACTAAGACAGACAAACAGAGGCGAAAAAGGCAGCCTAGGAGGCGGCATCTGGGATCGGGGGATTGGAAGAGATGGCGATGTCAGGCGCCGGGGCAGTCGGCTGGGCGGTCTCGGTTTGATCGCCTCCGGCGGTAGTCGCCTTCTCTCGACGCGGCTTGTTGCTGGAGGCGCGGTCGAGCTGAGGCTGGCCGCCTGCTCCGTCTTCTGGCACCTCTGCCTCGCCTTCGTCCTCCGCCTCGTCCTCCTCCTCGGTGCTGGAGTCGATCACCTCCGCCGAGTCCTCGCCATACTCCAGGTTCATCCCGAACCACTCTGGCGGCGCTTCCTCGCCGCCTTCAGCCCGCTCAAGGACGAAGACACTGGTGTCCGTGTACTCGGTGATGGCCGCCGCACGCTCGATAAGGGCGCCCTCCACGGCCTCCATCTCAGCCTGGGCTTCTGACCGGAACGCGGCCAGACGGTCCAGGTCCAGCCCTGGATACCACGCCTTGACGAACTCCAAGGCCCGACACGCTCCGCCCCGGGCCGAGGAGCCCTTCCAGGCCTCAAGACGGCCAGCAGCGACCTCTAGCCAGTCGGCAGTTCGGCTGGCGGTGCGCAGAGCCGGCGTGCCTGGCCACAGGGCGGCAACCGCTTGGGCGCCGGCACGCTGAAGCCGGCGCATCAGCCGGTGAGCCGGACGAAGACGGGCTTCAATGCTCAGAAGCTGCTCATCGATGGTTCGGGGGGGCATTAGCGGCGATCTCCTCACCGTTTTCCCTTTGCGCCTCACGAGCAGCCTCGATGGCCAGAGGGACTGCCTGCGAGTGACCAGGGAAGAAGTCTGCCAAGACAAAAAAGAAGCAAGTCAAAAAATCAGAAGTCGGCCTGACACATAGTCGGAAGCCCGAAGAAACGAAAGAAACTTACCATCAACGATATCCTCGATCTCGTGGAAGCCGGAGGTCAGCATCGCCTCCCTGTCAATCCAGGAGGAGCGCTCGCTCTCGAACTCGGCCAGGAGAGCGGCCTCCTTCTTCTCGGCCTCGTCCTGCGCCTTCTTGAGCAGCTCCTTCTGCTCGGCCAGTTGCGCCGCCAGCAGGTCGCGCTCCGCGGCAAGCTTGCCACACTCCTCCTCCTTGGCACGCCGGGCAGTATTGGCCTCGCCCAGCTGCTCCTGAAGAACGGCGTTGGCTCCTAAAGAACGAAAGAAGAGACAAATAAGTCATCAGCAAAGAAGATCGCCGGAAAGATCCGGCCCGACTGCTCAGCAGTCGGCCCGAATCTCGGGGACTACAGCCCGCGGGTGCGCCAGCGCGCCCCCACGAAAAAGAAGAACTTACTCCGGCTTTCCAACAAGTCGGTAGCCTGCTTGCTCAACTCCTCAACATTGCGGTTGAAGGCAGTGGCGCAGAGGTTGTGATACTCCTGCAATAAGTCATTGAAGACAAAGTTAGTATTTGGAACTCGCCAGAGGGAGTTCCGAACCGCCTGCTCAGCAGCCGGCCCGAAACTCGGGGACTACACCCAGTGGGTGCGCTGGCGCGCCCCCACAGAGAAAAACAAGAATCAAAAAGAAGAAGGAAACGTACTCGGACGGCCGTCCGCGCTGCCAGATGCGCCCTGGTGCAAGTTTGAAGGGCGTCGCCTTCAGCGCGCAGCTTCGCCTAAATGTCCAGAAGCGCTTGATTCAGCGGCCCGGTGCCGCCTCCGCGCAACCACTCGGTGGGCGCGGCGCTTGTGGCCTCGGCGTCTAAGGTTGCCGAGCTGGCGGCGCCGGTCTCCCGAGGTCGCGGCGCCGAGGTCGCTCTCTCAAGATGGCGACGCACCGGTGAGGCGACTTGGAGAAGCAGCCGCGCCTCGGCCTCATCCGTGACCGGCGGCTCCAACGGACCCACCGGCTATTTGCCATGCGGTCTCCCAGACGGCGGTGGAGGCGGCGGTGGCGGCACGAGAGTGTCCAACATGGAAGCCTCGCCGCTCTCCTTCTCCACGACGGGGTTTTCGGTGTCGGCCTCTCCGGTCTGCCCCATGGACTCCGGAGGCGGCGGTGCAGACGACAGTGGGGGGGCAAGCATCGCCGATCGGCGACGCGCGACCTCCTTGGCACGCCATCTCGCCGCAAGGGCGGCTTCGGCATCCTCCAGCTTCTTCTGGGCGGAGGCGGCCGCCCTGTCGGCCTCCGCCTTCTCCAGACGTTCGGCCTCCTCCTCCTCGCGCTTCTCCCGCGCATTTCGCTCCGTCGCCTCTTGGAGGTCGGCGGCGGGGTCGGCCCGCCGAGTATTGGCGGACGTCTCTGCCGACCCCATGACGGAGGGGACGGCGAATCTCTCGAGGGAAAGAGGGGCCCTGAAGAAGAATGGAGGAGTATAAAAGAAAAGACTCGGACAAGATTCAGCGAAGGAAAATAAAAAAGCGTAAAGACTTACACAGAGACTAGCGGCGGCCTTCTCACTTCCCTTCGGAAGCGGTTGGCCTTCACGGCCACCTCCTCCCGTTTGGTCGCGGTGGCCGCCCCCTTGAACTTCTTCAATTTTCCACCGGGCGCACTCGGCCCGGCGTGACGCCTCTTCGCGCCGCCTTGGCCAGCCAGGCCGGCGGAGGAGCCGACGCCCGACGAGCCGACCCTCGGCTGGTGGCGCGGGGTGACTTCCCCTTCGGCGTCGTCATCAGGCCAGTCAGCGAAGGTGGCCGAGGGCCTGAAGTCGCCTTCTGCTCCTTCTCCCCCGCCTTCGGCGTCGGCTTCCATCGCCGCCGCCAAGTCGGGGTCGTCGACGTCGCTGTCCGCACGATCGGGAACATACTCGCGGGGCTGTCTCGTGGCGCCGGCTGCAGGCTGCATAAGGGGATTCTAGCTCAGAAGAAACCGACAAGAGTCAGAAGCCGGAGTCGGCCGCAAAGAAGACAAAACAATAGGGGGACGCGACTTACCACTGGTGGGGGGTTGTCGCACGAGTACGGCTCCTTGCCGAACTTCCAGTCCTCCCCGAACTCGCAGTTCGCGATATGATTCACCATGTTTGCCACCTCCGCACGGGGCATCTCCTTGGTGCTCATCCGACTCGGGTCTCGGAGGCCGCTCATCTGACAGATCAGGTGAGGCCGACCTTGGAGCGGAAGAACTCGGCGCGCCACAAAGGCGGCCAGCAAGTCGGCCCCGACAAGACCCTCCGACTGCATCAAGACTCGGAGTCGCGCTACGGCGGCGGCTCCGGCGGGAGTCAGCGTCTTGACTCGGTGAGACGAGCTGGGGAGCCTCCCAGTTAGGGGGGCAGCGTTGTAAGGCGGCAGGTTCACCCAGTCGCTGTCGGAGGCGAGGTTCTTCACGTAGAAGTATGAGCGCTGCCACATCTTCACTGACTTGATCAGCGTGATGGGAGGAAAGGGGTTGTCGACCATCGAGCGCCGCAGCGCGATGTAGCCGCACTGAGCCGGCACGCCGGCGACGTGCGTGCCGAGCTTAGAAGAGAAGAATTCTCCCCACAGCTCGATGGTGGGGAGAACGCCGAGGAAACCTTCGCACAGAGTGGCGAAGGCGGAGAGCAACACCACCGTATTCGGAGTGAGGTGGCGCGGTTGAAGGCTGTGGAACTCCAAGAACGAGCGGAAGAAGTCGCTCGCCGGCAGCCCCAGGCCGCGCATAAGGTGCGAGCGGAAGATGACCCGCTCGCCCTCCTCCGGCGCCGGCCGGATCTCCCCCTCCGGCGCGGCGCGGGCACGCACAAGGTCCGCGCTGGGAAGACGGCGTGTCCGGTGGAGGAACTCGATGTGTTCCACTTCTACCTCCGAGCCGTCCCATACGCCGGAGCGCACGGCGGGGGCCGCGGCGGAGGAAGAGCTCATCGCCGTGGTGTGGAGTGCTCTTGCTCAACGGTGGAGGCAGGAGAAAGAGAAGGCAAGATGAGGCGGCGGAGCGGGGAAGAAGGGCGCGCGTGCTGTGCCGCTCCGCTCCCCCCCCCCTCCCCCCGCCTACTTATAGCCCTATGGGCTGAGAAGCCGAGGGGGCGGGCGTGGGATTAACTGCGCACGATGCCCCACGCCGCCCCACGATTTACCCCACGAAGTTACTGCGCGCAGTAATGACGTGGGAAAACCAACCGTCCACGGTCGCAACGGATCCGTTCGTATGCCAAGGCACGGTAATGGCGGGCCCCACCTGACGGCACGTCCCGTCGCGCGCGTGGGCAGGCAGACTGCCCTCTCCACGTGGCGCCACGCGATAGGACCGCCATGATGGCCGCGGGGAAGCGTATCAGGCACGCCGCCTGGTTTCCCGCCGCGACTTTCGAGCTGCGGCTCTTCGCTAAACATCCGACTCTCGACAGTCGGCCCAAGGGAAGACGGCAGCCGAGTTCCAGAGTCCGCTCCTGAAAGGTTGAAACTGTTGAAACCCCACAATGCAGCGTCCGCAGGGCTTCACCAGCTTCGGAGACTACTGTCGGAGTATTGGGCCACGGGTAGGCTAACTCGAGTCCCAGGACCTTTCAAGACATCGGGGCAGGCCGCGCCCCTCAAGCCGAGTCCCAGGAGCGACTCCAAGACAAGCCGAGTCCCAGACGGCGACTCCGAGATAAGCCGACTCCGAGCCGGCGACCTCCAGAGAGGCCGACTATGGAGAGTCGGCCCATGACTCCTCCCTCATCTCGAAGTACGATGTGGGGTACGGTCACAGCGTGGCCGTTCCCCCCTGCTTACGAAGGGCCGGCATGGCTACAGTGAGCCGTATCGCCGGAAGATCTCCGACGAGGCGCGGCACTGTTGCCATGCTTGCCCTGACCTCAGCCACAGTGCGCAACGCACTGTGCCCACGACGCTGGCCTGTACGACCCGAAGACGGCGGGGCCGCCTGTCAGTGGGTGGGCCGAAGGCGGCCTGAGCGCCCCGAAGACGGACCTGTGGGAGTCGACCGACTCCTCCCCAGGGCCCCACAAGCCATTAACCAGATAGGATGGGGAATGGCGATAGTGATCGCCCGATAGATGGCGGCACTGTTGTCACGACCCAATGACCGAGCATGCGTCATCAGGAGTGCTGCTACAGTATCAAGCCGGTCCGTGGGACCCGCCAGTCGGCGGGCCCCAGAAGCCGGCGGGAAGGACGGCGGCCTGAGAGACAGACGGCTGGGACCCGCGCCCAGCCGGATTACTATTGTACCCCCGGGGGGTAGGCCTATATAAACCCCCCGGGGCACCCATGCAAAGGGTTAGGACCTAGATAGAGATAGACCAGATAGCACAGGGAGGAGAGAGAGCTAGCCGTGCCCTCTCCTGCCTCCCGAAATAGCTCCAGGAGCACCATTGTAGTCACTTTGCCTTAGTGATCATGCGGAGACCCCGCAGAGCAGCAGTAGGGGTGTTATCTCCTAGGAGAGCCCTGAAGCTGGGTAAGTTCCGCCGGCGTGCATGTCTTCGCCTCATCCCGCTTCCAGGCACCGGCGACGTTCTACTCGCTCCCACCATGATAAGCCATCCTTTGGCATATGTCGTATCCAACCCCCGACACGTGGCCTCTCAGCGGACGTGCGCGCGACCTGGTGGCGAGAGGCCTTGCAGCAACGCGAGCTTGTGGCCAACCTCGTGGCGGCGCAACCTTGCTGGTAGGAGAAGAGGTGGGGCTGCACGGGCTCGCGGCGGCGGCGCCACGCGACGTGGCGATATGGGACGACGGCGACGCAACATGGCGAGATGGTGGCGATGCAACGTGGCGTCGGGACGGCGGTAGCGCAGCATGGCGGTCGCGGCGCGAGGGTGTACAACGGAAAGTTCAGACGGCTACCCGCTCGTCATCTTCTTGTAAACGCAAGGGGCAAGGGGTGATTATACGGGATCCAATAAAAAAAATCGGTTTTACAAGAGCTCTTGGAGGGCTATTTTTGTCTCAACTTCTGCAAACAGTAGTTTATTTAAGAATACATGAACTATTAGAGTTGCTCTAATTTGGGAAATAGAAAAACAGAATAGGATAATAGAGACGAATATCCAATTCTGAGCTCAGACTCATCTGCACCCCGTGAACAGTAAATTCAAAACAAGTACTATAAATTTTTTTAGAAAAATATTGCATGAAAGATATTTTAGTGCGTGAGATGCGTGCCAAATTTCAAAGCATTTGGACATCTGAGTAGCTCTAGCAAAAAATCGGGATCCAAACAGTAAACTTTTTTACAGACCCCAAATTAGTCCTTTTTTTGCTGAGAGCTACCCAGACATTCAAATGATCTGAAATTTGGCACGGACATCACACACTCCACCATCTTTCTCCAAAAACTTTTTTGATTTTTGAATTTATTTAGTATTTTTAACAAAAAAAAATTTCACTCCCGGCTCATGTGAACCAGGAGCCCAAACGCCCCTCTCTAGTAGAGATTTCAAATTTCGTGCCATCCCAAATGGAGTGTTTCCCCTGTGACAAGTGGGTCCCACAATGTCAGGAAGAGGGAGGCTTGTGGCCTGCGGCGGGACACAGGCAAAGTGAGTCAGGATCCCAGCGGCGTCATCCTCTTCCTTATCACCATCACTCAGGCTGAGTTAGCGGCGCGCCCAAGGAAGAAACGGAGAACGAAAACAATGGCCGCCCTCCGCCACCTCGCCGGCGCCACCCACAACCACCGCATCGCGGCCAACTCCTCCTCCCTCTTCGACCTCCAGCGGCCGCCTTCCTGCCTCGCCGCGGCGCGACCCCTCAGCCTCGCGCCCCTCCGCTCCCGCTTCACCCGTGAGTGACCCTCTCTCCTCTCTCCTCGACCTAAGCTTTCTTTTTAGTAGGAGATATCATAGTGTGTTCCGCTTCAGGGCTTTACGCGCTGTCCAGCAACGACATCAAGGTGGGGTTCAACCTGGAGGTGGACGGCGCGCCGTGGAAGATTCTTGGTAACACCCAAAATCACATTCCTCTACATATGGTTGGTTCTGGGTGGATATGCTAGTGAACGTAGTTTCTCTTCTTTCACCTGAAGGCCCCATTGCATAATCTGAGAAATTCAGTGAACGTACCTCCTCTTTGCTCAGCCCAACGGTTAGTTATTTGTTTTATTATAGTTCCAAACTGTGTAAGCAGGGTCAATTTGGCACTTCGACATATTCCTGTGTTTGTCTTAAAAAAAACATATTCCTGTGTTATCACTCAGTAGCATTTTCCCAGAATATCTGTGGAAGTTCTTGTTTTATACTCCCTCCGTTCCATATTGCTCGTCGCTGATTTAGTACAACTTTGTACTAAATCAGCGACAAGTAATATGGAACGGAGGGAGTAGTTTTAAGGGCCATGCAGAGGCCGGGGGTATGACCGCCTTTTCGAGTTTTTTTTTTTGTTTTTAGGAGAACGTATTCACTTATGTTAGTTTAATCTAAAATTTCCGTAAATAATTCACTGCTACATGTCCTTATTTTCCCTTCTGGAGCATGTGTCACCCACTCACCTCTCAATGCACCCTCAGTGCTAGCTATGTTTCTTCAAATCTCTGTAGCGAAATGGTACAGATACTGAACCCTTGTGAACTGAGCTTTAAAGTTTCAGTTAAGTGCTTAACTCAAGCAAAATTATAACTACAAGGGTCCAGCTAAAGATAATTCTCTACGCATGGAAAGCAAAGGCTGAAAGGCCGTCCATTTAGCAAACATATATTATAACATTGTTCTATATTTCGTACCAGGGGTGCGTGGAAGCTAGCTATCCATGTGCCAGAACCATGAGTTGGTTGTGAGATCTTATGGGTTTCAGCTCTAGCCTACCCCAACTTGTTTGGGACCAAAGGCTTTATTGTTGTTGTTGTTCTATATTTCGTACAATCAATGTGAGAAGCATCTATATGAACTTTTTCCCCTCCATGCAACAACAGAGTTTCTCCATGTCAAACCTGGAAAAGGTGCCGCTTTTGTGAGGACAAAAATGCGCAATTATATCACTGGCAACACAGTTGAGAAAACCTTTCGAGCTGGAAGTACGGTAATCTGAGCAGAAACTCGCTTTTCAGAATCTGATGCTGCATTTAGCAATTCCATTTTTACATCTGTAATTCTGTATTTGTACTCATTAGTTAATCAAACTAGATGCTAACCCGCGCGTTGCTTTGGGGATTGGTTGACATATTTTTAGTGAAATTTAAAATAGAAATAATATATTGTATTTAATTATTATATAATTGTAAATATATAGAGAATATAAGTAGCATTTCTCATGCATGTTAAGAGAGAGGATTGGTGTAATTGATGAGGTGGCATGTGTGGTGAGTTGGGATGTGTGCATGTTGAGAGAGAATATAAACTACCATTTACCATGCATGTTCAGAGAAAGAATGAGTGGCGTGATGAGGTGGCATGTGTGCATGTTGAGAGAATTGAGTAGTGGGGATCAACTATTTAGGTATATAGGATACTGACTTATCTCATCACTTCATCAGTTATGGAATTATTACACTTATCATTTATATCGCAGCGCATTGTAGTTACACATTTACCACTTTCTTACACTTTCAGATCCAGGAAGCTTCTATTTCAAAGGAAACCAAACAATTCACCTACAAGGATGGCTCCCAGTTTGTGTTCATGGATTTGGTACGTACATCTATTTGACTCAAATATGTCATGACAATTTTGTTTCTCGATTCTGTTTGTTTTGACGCTAGGGGCTGGAATAACCGGTTACCTGGAACTCGGTTATTTTTCACCCAAAATCAATCAAACAAACTTTGATCAAAATTTGTTGAATTCGAATAAATTTTATCCAGCACTGGCTGGTACTTTTTCTTCTACCGGGGTGGCCAAAAGAACAAGTAACTGGTCTATTAACAGAAATTCCAACCGGAATTCAGAACCTTGGTCACAACACAATTACCTGCCACCTGCCTATATGTTTCATACGTCTACCTCATTGCACATGCTGTAAGTGATGAGGTAATTTCGGACAGTTAGGAAGCTAGAGTAAGCCAGTCACTACAGGAGTTTATGTGATGTGGATAACTATGTACTGAGTTATGCACAGATTGCTGAAGAAAAAAATGTAGACATGTGGCACTATTATTAGATGATGATGAAGTTGCATGATAAGGAATTATGAGCCAAATTAAGGCGAACTCTCCAAATTTATCATATTTTGATGAAATTATGAGCCAGACTTTTCACAGATGTTTCGATCCAATAATGCAATTCTGGTCTAAGGATGGCAGTTTTAAGCATAGGTTTTGATATCCGGTATCTGAGACGCATGGGAAGGGTATGGATACAGTATCTTTGTCCATAGGTAACCCAATCATGGAGGTTATGGGTATAATTTCTTGCCCATGGGTTGCCCACCGCCCATCCGATTAACATTTTAATGATTAAGTAAAAAAATTGATTTCATATTACATGTGGGTCATCAGAGATATATCACATATATAATTATAAACCCTACCCCCGTCATCATAATATGTTGTTGGTATTGTATACATAGTTGTTGAGCTTATTTGCTATGTTTGAGTTGTTATTTGTGCATGCTGAGAAGAACCCGTGGGTAGCCAATGGCAAGGATATCCATCGGGTATGGGCATGATTGTCTAACAATGGAAATATTCATGGGCGGGTGACAAGCACTACCGTGGGCATGGGGGATGGGTATCTTCATGGGTGGGCTATCCATTGCCATCATTCTCCTTCCAAAAAAAATGATCCAATTTCATTGAAGTGGAGCCTGAAATCCCACTCGTCACACACTAGCTAAAATCAAACTTAACAAGTAGAAACCAGTTTGAAATGAGGTGTCCTTTGTGTGCAGACAACCTCAAATACAGAATAAACGATCTGTTATTTTCAACCAATCATCATCGCTTATTAGCGATCGGTATTGTGCATTCTTCAAGTGTGCAACTGTTCTCATCATAATTTACCTTTCCAGACGTCCTTTGAAGAGAGCCGCTTAAACGAGTCAGATGTTGGCGACAGGCAGAAGTGGTTGAAAGAAGGAATGGACTGCACTTTGTTATACTGGAATGGACGGGTATTTCCTATTATGTGCTATTACCTTCTCGGTCTTTTCGATACTGTGCTAGTTAATTTTACTGTATATCCGTGCACACTACATACTGTTGGACACTGACGGTATTAAATTTTGCAGATCATTGATTTTGATCTTCCCATCACTGTTAGGCTGACCGTAACCGAGGCTGATCCAGGGCAAGGTGACAGTGCACAAGGTACAGAGAGTGCTCTATCTTGCAGATCTAACCTGCTGCACCTGTTCTAAGAGTTTATTAGCAGTATCATACAACGACAAGTAATCCCATTGTGTCTGAGGCATCTTTTGCACTCAGGCGAGCACATCATTTGGTAGCGGCCGCTTGTCTAAACATTGACGTTTCTTTTCGAGTGAAGAATTCTCAACAGCCTTTTATGTTCATGTTATTGGTTAATCGCCAAGATCTTGGACAATATCTCTCCTAGTATGGTTTCCTGTTTTTTCAACTTTAGAAGAGACCTCTTGCTTCTATCTTATAGAATGAAGGATGAGCTTGCATCCTCTCTCAGATACTGGCTTGATCAGATTGATGATCCCTAGAGCTGGTTAACGTCATCTGAATTATTTCCTTACCTTGTTTCGCAGGAGGAACAAAGCCTGCAACTCTGGAAACAGGAGCTGTTGTCAATGTGCCGTCTTTCGTTGATGTAGGCGATGATGTCCTAATTGACTCGAGAACCGGGCAGTATATGAGCCGGGCATAGAGTGGAAGTGGATACCAGATGAGATGCCAACAGTGAAGAGCTAGTTTTCTTGTCCCCCAATTTTTGGTTTAATTATCCGTTCAAAAGTTCACAACATTGTCTCTTTTTTTCGCATTTATCATACTGGGACCATCTACACCGGGCATGAAATTCTATGGAAAATTTCTGAACTGGGCCCCTTTCTCCTTCAGCTGACAATGTGTAGTCTTAACATGGAATGTACAGTGCAGGAATACCTTAGCAGCTAACAAACGGTGAATGTGGAAGCAAAGTACACGTTGGAAAATGTATATGTGGCCTGAGCTGGGGCGGTTGCGCGGAGGGCCGGTCATCCGTCCAGTCTAGAACCTGTCGCCGTATCTGAAGAAGACGGATCCCGTGCCGGCGTTGTGGTCGACGGCGTACTCCGCCCTGAGCGGGCCAAGCCGGACGCCCACGCCGTACGACGATCCCTGGCCGGCGCGGCGGAAGAACTCTGTAGGGTTCCCCTTGACGTCCTTGGAGCTCCCGAGGTCGGTGCCATGCTCGGCAAAAGCGTACACGTGCGTGTTCTTCATCACGGGGACAGGGATGCGCACCTCCGTCGCGACCTGCATACATAGTACACGGTTAACAGCAGCGTCGTAAATGCTCTGGTCCAAGTCGAAACCGAACAGAAACAGATTCAGCAGCTGACCTCGAGAAGGTTCCTGCAGGCGCCGAGCTCGCCCATGCCGTAGCCCCCCTGACCGAGTGAGGCCCTCCGAGCGCGAACGCGTCGTAGCTCGGCAGGTCCCCCACGCACCCTGCGTAGCGGCCATGGGCGACGAGCACGGCCGGCGGCGGCTTCCCGGCTCCCTTCTCTTGCTTGTTAGGTTCACGAACTTCGTGACCGTCAGCTGGTGGCGGTTGAAGAACGGGTTCCTGCTCCCGATGCCCAGGCCCTGGTCCACCTGCGACACAAGAGGATTTACTTGGTTGGTTCACCATTGGAGAACTTATTTACAGGACCTGCATTTTACTCCTACAGAACATTTTTTTTTCCTACAAAACTTTGGGAGTAAATTAACTGCATTTCTTCTTGCCAAACCTGACGATGAACTGCCTTCTATAGAATAATGCACTTTTCTAGGACAATAAAAAAACAATGGTTTTATTTATGAAACTACTCCAAAGCTAGCTCTTTGAATCATATGCGAAAACGGAAAGTCTTAAGAATTTACTCATTAACCACTTCAACCATACCTGGAAGATGCATCTGTCGCCGATGGTCTCGCCGTTGACGAACTCCGTGTTATCCCGGGTCACATTGGCCTGAAGAAACGCCATCCTGTCCACACCGGTGCCGCTGAACGTCGTAGGGGGGCCGTCCATGCCAAGGGCACCGGTGGCCGTCGTCCGAAGCCCATGTGTGCACACATCATTGCTCTCATCACGCGTTGTGATCTCCTCCAACACGAGGCCATAAGTGAACTTGCTCTGCTTTGTGAGGTTCTGCAAATCCAGTATCGGTTTTATTTTAATTCGTTAACTTACACACATTGGATATGATTCATGAAAAGGATTAATTTGAGTGTTCATGGAGATATAAGTATGCGAAAGGAGGTACACAATTGACGTATATATCTTGCTAATGATTTAGTTCAATAACATGTAATACATTGTATGATATACACAATTGATGCTATCGAACTAAATGGAAATAATTATTGGTCAATTAAGTGTTGGAATGTTCTACATTTCAAAACTGAGGGGGTACTGAATTTATGCAAACCTCTGTTACGTTAGCTTGGATTCCAACTCTGTCGACCCAGATGGGTGGAGCATCGTCCATGTTGGGGCCGGCTACAAAGACAGGGCTGAGTTTCTTGGTGTTGAAGCAACTGGCTTTGAAGATACGGTTCCTGCTCCGGTCCTCCACACCGTCCAAGTAAGGATGTGTGTACTCGAGCTTGAATGAAACATCATCCTAACAACCAACCAAACAAAAACATGGATATATAAGCTTAAATACATCTCCAGATGTGTGGATATATGCCTCTCTCCTAAGCAAAATTCCTCTCACACCAACCAAGTGAATGCTTCTAAAAATAATCAAGAGCAGCACACAGCAAAACTGAAAACACACTCACTGATCATACAAAATCATCCATTGCCAACTCACCTGAGGGTTGAGCAGGTTGCTCGATGAGAAAGAACCAGTGAGAGATCGGTTCAGGCCACCGATGTTGCGGTGCTCAAAGGTCACACCTCCTCCAGGTTGAATGGATGCCTGAAACTCAGATATAAAATGCATAAGGTTCAGCAACAGGACTTAAACTACAATGATGGACATCTGAAGTATGAACTTGCTCAGTGATTTTCAGACAGATTTTAACAAGATACTGTAAAAAAGATTACAAGTATGTAGACACATTACAAGAGTTGGTCGTCCCTGATCCCCTGGTACAAAGTTCCACACTGTCTCCACGTCGGCTGATTTGGGATCTTGTTCTTTGAGCTTGATTTCAACAATTACGCCCCCTTCTTTTGTGTCATCAGGTCGTGGATTCACCTCTATGTTGGAGAATAGTCCGAGCGCATTTATGTTCTTCAGAGCTTGTTTCCCTGCCCCAATGTTAAAGATATGACCTGGTCGAAGCTGTAACGGCAGATCAACAGAGACAGGTCAAATCCTCAAATCCAAGAAAAAAAGGTTTGTAGTACTGCTTTGCACTGTCTTGGCGTTTTTCTGAATGTGTGTTCAACGACATTGCGATCGAAACAAAAACACATAGTAGTAATTTTGTCAAGCAAAGAAACACATCTTATCCTTCTGTTCTTTTTAGAGCAGTCTTATATTCAAAATTATAGGACTGCTCGAAAAGAACAGAAGGATCAGATGGTGTTTCTAAATTGGTCTGGGACTTGACATGAATTGTGGAAAGTTGATGGTTATGGTGATTAATAACAAGATTATCCTAACTATCATGCTGTTTGTTTGTTTCATGTAGTACATGGTGTTTCCAGTACATATACCTGCTGGGGCAGCTCCCTGTCAATTACAGGGAGCTGGGTGTTCCCCTGGACGACACCACCGTGGTCTTCTCGCTTTATATATATACACGCTTTATTGGCTATTAATTACGTATTTTTTATAGTTTGCATGTAAGATTTTGTCAAAGTCAAACTTTATAAAGTTTGACTAACTTCATAAAAAAAATATTAACATCTCGAGTGAATTGCAAGAAACCACCACATTTGGGGCTTATCTTGCAGAAAATAATCTGGTCGCTAATCATTTGCAAAATCCACCGCGGATTCAGTAACAGTGTTGCAGATTGCACTGAACAAGTGATTTCGCGCGGTTGAGGGCGTTTCCGACAGGTGGGGCCCAATATGCGTGACGTGGCGTAACGGACGCGGTGACGGTGCCGTTTGTGCTTAAGACAGACGCGGTCGGGTCGGCAGAGACAGACCGCCCGCGCCCGACCAGATCTCGCTCGCTCTCCTCTCTGCTCCCACGCTCGCTCGCTCCCCTCTCCGGTCGCCGTCGGCCGCGTCCACTGTCACGCCCAATATGCGACCCTATCCAAAAGGAACTCGAAGGTCCCACCAAGGATAGACCCGCATATTGAAACGCTTTTGCAAGGTGGATATCATTACATCAGCATTACATAATAGATGGGGATACATACATAGGGCATACAATGCCACTCGAATACAACATCACAATACATAAGAGCATCATTCGACTACGGATGAAACACAAACAGAAACTCAAACGACATCCACCCTGCTAGCCCAGGCTGCCGGCCTGGAACCTATCCCTGATCGAAGAAGCAGAAGAAGAACTCAACGCAAACAAGCATCGCTCTCGCGTCATGATCATCGATTAACCTGTACCTGCAACTGTTGTTGTAGTAATCTGTGAGCCACGAGGACTCAGCAATTCCATTACCATGGGTATCAAGACTAGCAAAGCTTAAAGGGAAAGGAAGGAGTAAAGTGGTGAGGCTGCAGCAGCGACTAAGTATGATATGGTGGCTAACATACGCAAATAAGAGCGAGAAGAGAGCAAGCGGAACGGTCGTGAAGCTAGCAATGATCAAGAAGTGATCCTGAACTCCTACTTACATCAATCATAACCCAAAACCGTGTTCACTTCCCGGACTCCGCCGAGAAGAGACCATCACGGCTACACACGCGGTTGATGCGTTTTAATTCGGATCTGGTGTCAAGTTATCTACAACCGGACATTAATAAATTCTCATCTGCCTATAACCGCAGGCACGGCTTTCGAAAGATTATACCCTGCAGGGGTGTCCCAACTTAGCCCATGATAAGCTCTCGTGATCAACGAAGGATATACCTTCTTCCAGGAAGACCCGATCAGACTCGGAATCCCGGTTTACAAGACATTTCGACAATGGTAAAACAAGACCAGCAAGACCGCCCGATGCGCTGACAATCCCGATAGGAGGTGCACATATCTCGTTCTCAGGGCAACACCGGATGAGCAATCCATACAACTAAAACCAGACCTCAAGTTTCCCTGAGGGGGCGCTGCAAAGGGCTCTAGTTCGGACCAACACTTAGACAAGCATTGGCCCGGGAGGGCTGAAATAAAGATGACCCTCGAGAGAGCGACTCCCAAGGGAAAAGTAGGTGGTGGTGAGGCAAATGGTAAAACCAATGTTGGGCCTTGCTGGAGGAGTTTTATTCAAAGCGAACTGTCAAGGGGGTCCCATAAATCACCCAACCGCGTAAGGAATGCAAAATCCGGGAACATAACACTGGTATGGCGGAAACTAGGGCGGCAAGAGTGGAACAAAACACCAGGCATATGGCCGAGCCTTCCACCCTTTACCAAGTATATAGATGCATTAATAATATAAGAGATATTGTGATATCCCAACCAAAATCCTGTCCACCATGGAGCAATCTTCAACTTCACCTGCAACTAGCAACGCTATAAGAGGGCTGAGCAAAGCGGTAACATAGCCAAGCAATGATTTGCTAGAAAAGGTGTCAAAGGTTAGAGGTTCATGGCAATATGGGAGGCTTGAAGAGCAATTGATAGGTAGCGCAGCAAAGCGATAGAACGAAGCAACTAGCATAGCAATGATAGTAGTGAGATCCAGGGTAGCGGTCATCTTGCCTAAAATCCCGCTAGAAAGAAGAACGAGTCCATGAAGAAGACGAACAGATGAAGCCACGAAGACGAACCAAGCGTAGACGAACGAATCCTCACGATCGCAACGAAACAGGAACTAACAAGAAGAAGCACACAACATAGTAAACACACCACACATATACAAGACATGATGCACAACAAGTATGATGCATGATAAATCTAGATGAGGCTACTCATGGCAAAAGATGATGCAAACAAGAGCAACACATCAAGGCAAGTTTGAATGAGGCCGGGAACAACATATAACAATTCCGGTAAGTCCTCATATGCAAATTTTGAAGTTCGTCCAGATCTGAATAAACCTTATGTTCAAGTTGTTAAACAACAAGTTAAGATGCACAAAGATGATCTACACGAGATTTTAGTCAAGTTACATATAAAGTTCATTTAGTTCGGAGCTACGGCCTAGAAGATATGAGCAAAACAAGTTAAACATGTCATTGATGCAAAATGCATACAAACATCAAGTAAACACTCCAAAATAAGGATGCAACATGATAATATGAAACTACTGCAAAATCAAGCAAGTTTCATATAGAGCACACTCAAAACGGAGCAACGGTTCAACACACACACATGAAACAAGTTTAAAGTACAAGCTGTCCAAAACAGCAACTAGGCATATTGCAAGCATCAAAACAATATGCTACAACATCTCAACATAAAAACAAAAGGCATGAATATGATATACAGGTAAAGCATAACAAAACATGAACACTGTGCTATCTCCAGAAATCACTAGAACATGCTCAAACACACATCACAAGATTGCAAATAATAACAATTCAGACTTTGCAGAAAATAACATCAGGTTGCAATGTTTAGAGCTATCAAACAACATGTTACAGGAACTTATCATGGCAAATAAAGGCATGGCATGAAATTACTAAAAGCATAGAACAAAAGTCCCTTACTGACCATCATCCAAAAAGGAACAGAAAATATGATGGCACCCATGTAAACATGGCAAGTTATATTACAGATTCATACATGGCAGAAACAGAATTATGAAGGCATGTTGATGAGCTTGTAACACTCACCACAGAGCAATACATGGCATGGTAAGGCAACCAACAGTAAGAAAACATGTTTGTGAAGCTAAGCATGGCAAGAGCAAGTTCATAGGGTGCAAGGAACACTAACAACAATCATGGCAACAACTGAACTTAATGCTAACAGGCTGACAGCAACATTATATAGCAACTTTGGAGCAAGATATGAACAAGCTACAGCAGGCTATAAATGCAAACAGGGGCATGGATGAATAGAGCATAACATGTAGAACAAAACATATTTAGTGAACATCTCCAGATTATGCATAGAATGACTTGTAGCAGCAGGTTTATATAGCATCACGAAATAACAGATTCAGCCTAGCAAAACAGTAACAGCAAGTACCCTACTAAACAAGCTTGATTCACTCACCACAAGTCATTGCATGACAAGATAAGCATAGCATCAGCAAGAAGACATGTTTATAAAACAAACCAAGACAAGAACAAGTTCATAGAATGCAAGGATCAACTACAACAACCTTGGCAAAATTGAATAACATGTAAACAATCTGCCAGGAAACATTTTGTAGCAAAAGCAGAACACGAAAATGACATGCTAGACTACTCCATAATTGCAACCAGGGGCATGAATGGATATAGCATAACCATATGTTCAAAACACCCTTACTGAAGTATCTCAAAATATGCATGGATCTCTCTGTAGCATCATGTTTACATGGCATCAAAATAACAGCAGAACAGGGACTAAAATCAGCAATATCACGAAGCCTAGTTTGCATGCTTGTGATAGTCACCACATTGATCACAAAAATACATGGTAAGCACCTCTGTAAAGAAGACATATCATAGATCAAAACACATGTAGACATCAACCTCATAGGATGCACACATCAATCATGGCAAAAATGACAAATGAGCAAGTTCTGTTAACAGACAACAGACAATATCATGAAGCACTCTTGCAACGATGATTCAGGCATCAAGATGAGCTCAAATGAATATGATGCAATGGAATGAAATGAAGTACTCGTTGAGACGAACAATTTGACATATTACACACACAAAACAGAGCTACGGATGCAGAGATACGATGCGATGAACAAGGCATGATTATGCAAAATATTTTGGGACTTGGGCAAAAACAGAGGGGGGGAAGTCAACCTCCAGATCCAGATCGAGGCGGAGCTGAGCTCGCCGGAGATGGACGCCGGAGAGGAGGGAGACCATGGCCGGAGGTCAGGGACGGAGGGGTCGGGCTAACTGGGCCGGATCCGGCATGGCGGCGGCGGAGGAAGGCGGCGCCGGCGGCGGCCGCCTACGGGCGGAGGGCGGCGGCGGCCGGCCAGCTCGGGCGCGCGGCCGGGGCGGCGCCGGGCGCGGGGCCGGACGAGGGCGAGGAGGCGGGTCCTGGCGGTGGCGGGCGGATCCCGGCGGCGGGGCGAGGTCGCCGGCGAGAGTCGCGAGGCGGCGGGGCACGCGGGGCGCGGGGCGGC
>NC_057804.1:146343211-146412400 GCF_018294505.1 Triticum aestivum
CCGGCCGGCCTCGCCCCGCCAGACTTCCCCGAGCTCCTCCCCGGCCCCCTCCCGGCCAGCATCTCCGGCGAGGCTCCGGTGCCGCCTCGATCCGCGCGCCGAGCCGGATCCAGATCTGAGACTAGGGTTGACTTCTTTCTCCCCCGAATTCCACTAAGTCATTTTCTGTCAGTAATTTGTTGCATGTTCATCGCACCACAACTCTGCACCCGTGGCTCCGTTTTGGGCGTCTAGCATACCGAATTGTTCGCCTCGATGATTACATCATTTCATCTCATTGCATCATTTTCATTTGAGCTCATCTTGATGCCCGAAATGCTGTTGGAAGAGGGCTATGTGATGTTAGTTTCAGATTATTATCAGAACATGCACTTTTGTCATTTTTGCCATGATTGATGTGTGCATCTTATGTACTTGAGCCCTACATGTGATTTGAACTATGCCATACCATATTTACAGAGGTGCTTACCATGTATTTTTGTGATCAACGTGGTGACTAGCACAAGCATGCAAACTAGGCTTCGTGATGTTGCTGATTTGTCCCTGTTCTGCTGTTATTTTGGTGCCATGTAAACATGATGCTACAGAGAGATCCATGCATATTTTGAGATACTTCAGTAAGGATGTTTTGAACATATGGTTATGCTATATCCATCCATGCCCCTGGTTGCAATTATGGAGTAGTTTAGCATGTCATTTTCGTGCTCTACTTTTGCTACAAAATGTTTCCTGGCAGATTGTTTACATGTTATTCAATTTTGCCAAGGTTGTTGTAGTTGATCCGTGTATGCTATGATGTTGTTCTTGCCATGTATAGCTTCTATGCCATGTATTATTGATGTATGTATGCTTAGTTTATCATGAAATGCTCTGTAGTGAGTGCATCGAGCTCGCGAAGATGCCTTCGTAATTCTGTCAATGCTATGCTCTGTTTGCTGAATCTGTTAACAAAACTTGCTATGTTTACATGGGTGCCATTATATTTTCTGGTCCTTTTTGGCTCATGGTCACTAAGGGACTTTTGTTCTATGCTTTGAGTAGAATCATGCCATGTCTTGTTTTGCTATTATAAGTTCCTGTAGCATGTTGATAACTTGCTCTGAACATTGCTTCGTGATGCTGTTTATGCCATGTCCAACCTGATATTTTTTGCTCTTTTGCCATGCTTGTTTGAACCTGTTATGGTGTGATTTAGCCGTAGCCCAGTGTTCCTCTTTTGTTAAGCATCTCCTGTAGATCACTGCCATATTCTTTGTTTGTATGTTGGGGTGCTGTAGCATAGTTTCTTGTTGCATGCTAAGTAGCATCGTGCTGTTAATCGCAGATTTGTGCCATTATTGTTTTGCTTGCCATTTGCAAACCGTGCATCCGTTCCGGTGATCTTTATATCGATTTCGACCGATCATCTCATCTTTCCAGCGGCATACTTAGTTTTCCAAGTTGATGCCTTGCTCATCCTTTTTCATCCCGGAGCGCGCATATGCATTGCATATCATATCTCGCATATCATGACATGTATTGCATCATGTTGCTTGCGCATTGCACCGTGATTTATTGTGGTTCCTTTGCTTGTGTTCTTGCTTTGGGTAGAGCCGGGAGACGAATACGTGCATGAGGAACTTGTTGAGTACGCTAACGAGGATCAAGCCTTCGACAACTCTGAGAACCTTGCAGGCAAGATGACCATACCTTCGATATCACTTCTATCTTTGTTTTGCTAGTTGCTCGCTCTATCGCTATGTTAGCTCTACCTGCCACTGTTTATCATGCCTCCCTATTGCCATGTCAAAACTCTAACCATCCTGTCCTAGCAAACCGTTGTTTGGCTATGTCACCGCTGAAAGGATCGATATGGTTGACTAGAGGGGGGGTGAATAGGCAACTAACAATTTTTAAGCTTTTCTTTACCAAATTAAACTTTGCAACAAAATAGGTTGTCTAGATATGCAACTATGTGAGCAACCTATATGATGCAATAACAACTAACACAAGAGCAAGCAAGGGATACAACACAAGTATGCTTGCAAGAGTAAAGGCACGAAATAACCAAGAGTGGAGCCGTTGGAGACGAGGATGTGTTACCGGAGTTCCTTCCTTTTAAGCGGAAGTACATCTCCGTTAGAGCGATGTGGAGGCACAATGCTCCCCAAGAAGCCAGTAGGGCCACCGTATTCTCCTCACGCCCTCACACAATGCGAGATGCCGTGATTCCACTATTGGTTCCCTTGAAGGCGGCAACCGGACCTTTACAAACAAGGTTGCGGCAATCTCCACAACAATTGGAGGCTCCCAACAAAACCACGAAGCTTCACCACAATGGAATATGGCCTCGAGGTGACCTCAACCGTCTAGGGTGCTCAAACACCCAAGAGTAACAAAATACACACTAGAAAGTATGGGGGAAGTAAATATTCTTTGGTGGAAGTGTAGATCTAGGTCTCCTCCTCCAAACCCTAGCAAATCAACAAGTTTGAGTGGCTAGAGAGAGAGATCGGGCAAGAGAGCTTGAGAGCATCAATGGTGGAGTGAGAGAGGTAAGAGGTGGGCGAGGTAGGTGGAGGAACCACCTTATATAGCAACCCACTAAAATCCAACCGTTACTGCGTTTTCAGTACTGCAATGGTACAACCGCTCCTTGTCCCGGTACAACCGAGACTCACGATGTAGCTGCAGAACCCTACCAGGCGGTACAACCGGGCCATCGGGCGGTAGTACCGGTCATTAGCAAATAACCGGACCAACCGCCTAGCCACCGCACAACTACCGCACCGAAACAGAACGGAGTCACCCTTGAGGGCGGTAGTTGGGCGGTACAGGGCCAATGCAACCGCCTGGTCTTGATCGCTTGAGCGGCTAAGGAATGAGCGGAAGAACCGCTCGAACCTCCGGTTGTACCGGTTGAAAAGGAACAACCAGACCAACCGGGCCACCACCGCCCAGCCACCGCATCAAAACAGAAGCCTGACCGGTACATGGGCGGTGCATGGCCGGAACAACCGCTGCTGGTCTTTGCAGAGACAGGTGGCGGTACCACCGCCCGGAGGCAGCGGTACCACCGCTCTACAACAGCAGAGAAGCGTCAAGAGCCAGCGGTACAACCGCTCGGACGAGCGGTACAACCGCTGGGAACACACAGCAAAGATTAGATTAAAATGGAGGCACTCTCTCGACAAGAAGAGGGGTGAAGGAGGTGTACGTGAATGGACTCCCCTATTCTTTCCAAAGTGGATTCCCTCTTGATAGTACGGGGTCCCTACGACCAAAGAGATAAAAAGCGTAGAGGATTCCATCTTCAAACGATTTCTTCGAGAGAGAACCACTAACCGATGAAAGCCTAATCATTGAGAACCTGAAACATTTAGCACAGGATTAGACCAAAAAAGGGTTGTCATCATCATCCAAAACATAAGGAAGGGAAATGCCCTTTCAATCTCCCCCTTTTTGGTGGATGATGACAACAACATGATACAAGATAGAAGACTATAGAATCTAGACGGAGCTCCCCCTAGATGTGAGCCCCAGGTCGAGACTCCCCCTAGATTTTATAGGCTAGACACATAAAGCATATAACATGAAGGTAGCCAACACAATGAAACAAGAGCAAAAAATACCAATTAAAGACTAACAAGCAAAAAGACAAAATCCACACAAATCAAACGAGAACGACCAAAGTTCAACTGGAGACCACAGACAAGTTCAACACGAGACACACAATACGCAACCACCCATGCAACTCCCGAGTCCTATCACACTCTCTCCCCCTTTGGCATCAGGACACCAAAAAGGAAGAGAGCGAAGCTATCGCCCCAGGCTCATTCGTCCTCCTATGACTCCTCGGTAGCATCTAGATCTTCATCATTGTCAGAATCTTCACCATTATCAGAAACTTCATCATCGTCCCGATCTGAGTCCTCCATGATATCATCAGTAGCAGTAACGGTGGTGGAGGGCTGAGGAGGGGCTTCATCATCAGTCCAGGTGTTGTGGGAAGATATCCAACGCTCCTCCGGTGTGATGCTCTTCTCAGAACCACTCTGAACCGACATGCTGAGGTGCCTCATCATAGCAATTTGGCGATCCGCGCAAGCTTCTCATTGACATGTGCCTCATACATCCTCTTCTGGATGTCAGACTGAAGGCAGAAAGTCTTCTTCACCTTGGCAGCGAGCTTGTCCACCCACGAGGGCTTGGCCCCTGGTTCCAACTCAAAATCCTCATCATCAGAAGTGGCATAGACATCCTCAGGAGCATTAGTAGGGAAACGTGGCTCGGCGTGCTTCTTCTTCTTAAGGAGCTTGACTTCATGATTGGTAAGGTTGTCAGGAGAGGTGAGGGGCTCTCCAGGATGGCGAACTCCCCACACGGAGTTCAGAAAGCACATGACAAACGGAGCATAAATGGGGACCTTCCTGTAGATGACCATGTTGTACATCTCGTGCCACAGCCAGTTGGACACATCAAACGTCTCCCCGGATCCAACCTTGGTCTTCATAGCAACCATCAAGTCAACAAGATAGCCATGGATTTCATCTTGATTCCCCACTTTGAGCAGAAGCACATTGCGAAAAACATGATGCATGATGTCATAGACCTTCACCAAATCCTTAGATTCACCAATAATACCACGGCCCCGAATGTACAGAGGGGCAAGCTTCTCCTTAGGCATGGGGTCGGGATGATCATGGGGGCGAATGCCACCCCTTCCTTCCAGACCGGTATCATCGTACCCAATAGCATTGCAGAAGGTCCTCCAGGGAACTTGAAAGATCTCATCGCGACACATGAAAGTGAGGGTGCGCGCGTCATCTTCTCCAAAGTGAACAGTGGCATAGAACTGATGGATGAGTTGAACATCAAAGTCACAGTTGACGGACATGAGCTTGACAAGATCAAACTCCTCACAGAGAGCCAAAGCCTCACCAAAATACTACAGGTTGTTCCGCCAATGATCAAGATCGATGGTCCACTGCTTGGCATATCTGTTCTTGTTGTGCTCAAAGAGTTCATGAACAATTCGTACTTGCATCTCATTCCGAAACTGAATAGTGGTCCAACGAGGAGCTACGGGAACCACATAAGGATTCTTTGAGCGGAAGGCTTCCCAATCCTTGGCTTTCCAACGGTGGAGTGGCATCATCACACGTTGCTTGACAGCGGCAGACTTTTCACAGTGAGTGGGCTTGGTGGGGATCACAACTTCCTCTTCAGAGTCAGCCGGGTGCGGAGCCCGTCGAACCCTCTTCTTGGTCTTGCGAGGAGCAGAGCGAGAACTGGAGCCACCTGAACACAAACACGAAGGGGACACACGAAACCAACAGGAATGAGAGGAAAGCATACGGAAAATGCAACACCATAGAACCCAGAACAGTGCTGTGTGGTTCATATATTCCGGTTGAACCGGATCCCCCACCGGTAGAACCGCCCCACCGGTTGTACCGCCCATCTGGGCAGTAGAACCGCTGACAGTGGCACTACCAGGGTAGTTAGATCTGTTCAAGACGTGCAAATCACTCAAGCAATATTTGGAGTTCTATGTACTGCACAGACACAAGAAAAACAACGATCTCTCCCAACCAAAGAACAAACACAAAACTAGGAGGATAAAATAATGCCCTAAAACAAGAAGAAAACCTAGAACAAAGAACTAAGAACAAGGGCATTACCACCATCCATGGGAGAAGACCGGAAGGCTTCCACGGAGAACCCTCGGATCCGAAGCGCGGGGCGCACTCCGGGGCGAGGCAGAGGTGACTGGCGGCTAGGGCAAGGAGGAGGCGAACAGGGACGAAGGGAAAAAGAAAACTCTTCGCCCCGTCGGATATAAATAGGCCCATTGCCGCGCGGCAGTAGAACCTCTCCTAGGATCGGTTGTACCGCAAGTCCGGTGCTGACAGATTGTAGCGTTTCCTGAAGGGCACCGGAAGTGCCGCCCGGAGACAACCGGTAGAACCGGACGGAGAAGCCCCAGTGAAAATGGGCGGTATAACCGCCCACGCACTGAAAGCAACCCAACTGGGGCAGCACAACCAGGTATCAGCGGTAGAACCGCCCGTGACACTGGTTGTACCGCCCGACCACCAAAGCCCAGACCGAAAAGAAGAGAACAAGACAAACGGGACAACACAAAAAGAAACACGAAGGGAAAACAAAAGCAACCGCACACAAGTAGAGCGAGCTCAGTCCTCTCTCTTAAGAGAGGGCGATGGCCGAAGCCACCTATGTTTGAGTCAAATGGTATGGCACCGCGAAGAATTATCCTTGGGCCCATGACCAAAACTCGTCTTTGAAGCACAAGTGCCATCAAAAATGGCTAATGTGAAAGAGGTGATCAATTTATGCATGATGGGGGGAGGGAGAGTTCATTGAGAGAACAACACTCCCCCTATGTCTATGCCTACACCTAAACTAGACAACACGTTGAGTGTGGTGGGGGTGTACGGGTTCAAGTCACATTGCTCAAGTCAATGATATTTAGCTCATGCCTTAACTCGCGAAATCTTGCTTCATCCAAGGGCTTCGTGAAAATATCTGCAAGGTTATCATGAGTGTTGACATACTTGAGCTCGATCTCCCCTTGCCTAATGTGATCCCGGATGAAATGATACCTAATCTCAATATGCTTCGTCTTGAAGTGTTGCACCGGGTTGAGAGAAATCTTGATGGCACTTTCGTTGTCACACCAAAGAGGCACTTTGTCACAAGTGACACCGTATTCCTTTAAAGTTTGCCTCATCCATAGGAGTTGTGCACAACAACTACCGGCCGCCACATACTCCGCTTCGGTGGACGAGAGAGACACACAACTTTGCTTTTTGGAAGACCAACTTACCAAAGAGCAACCAAGAAATTGGCACCCTCCGGAAGTGGACTTCCTATCCACTTTGTCTCCCGCCCAATCGGAATCCGTAAACCCTTCAAGCTTGAAGTTTGCCCCTCTTGGGTACCATAAGCCAAAGTTTGGGGTATGAGCCAAATATCGAAAGATTCGCTTGACTGCCACATAGTGACTTTCCTTCGGTGCAGCTTGAAACTGTGCACACATCCCCACACTCAACATGATATCCGGTCTAGATGCACAAAGGTAAAGCAAGGAGCCAATCATGGAGCGATATACCTTTTGATCCACCGCTTTACCATTGGGATCAATGTCAAGTTGGCACTTGGTGGGCATTGGAGTAGACGCCGGCTTGACATCACTTAACTTGAATCTCTTGAGCATGTCTTGAGTGTATTTGGCTTGGTTGATGAAGGTACCTTCTCTTCTTTGTTCGATATCAAAACCAAGGAAGAACTTCAACTCTCCCATCGAAGACATCTTGAACTTAGAGGTCATGAGAGCGGCAAATTCTTCATTGAAGGCTTTGTTAGGGGAACCAAAGATAATGTCATCAACATATAGTTGGCATACAAACAACTCCCCTTTGACCTTCTTAGTAAAAAGAGTGGGATCGATTAGCCCCACTTCAAATCCACGATCTTGTAACAACTCGGTAAGGTGGTCATACCACGCACGTGGGGCTTGTTTAAGGCCATAGAGCGCCTTATCGAGTTGATACACATGATCCGGGAAGAAGGGATCCTCGAACCCGGGGGGTTGCTTGACATAGACCAACTCATTAATAGGACCATTAAGAAAAGCACTTTTAACATCCATTTGTTGCAACTTAAAGTTGTGATGGGAAGCATAAGCAATCAACAAACGAATGGATTCAAGGCGAGCAACGGGAGCAAAGGCTTCACCATAGTCGATACCCTCGACTTGGGAGTAGCCTTGTGCTACCAATCTTGCCTTGTTGCGAATGATGTTCCCATGAGCATCTTGCTTGTTCTTGAAGATCCACTTGGTTCCAATGATGTTATGCTTCCCGGAAGGCCTTGGCACCAATCTCCACACTTTGTTGTACTCGAAGTTGTTGAGTTCTTCATGCATGGTGAAAGTGCGTTATGTCGACTAGAGGGGGGGTGAATAGGCGATTTTTATGAATTCTTCACTGAGGAATTTGCCGGTGAGAAAATTCCTTAGCGAAGAACTATTAGCAGCGGAATAAGTACTCAGAAGTAAGCATAACAGAATACACGCATGGTCATCATGATGAGATGAAGACTAGCACAGAGTACAGAAAGCGTAATCACAGGATAACACAAGATGAAGACAAACAGACTGAAGAAATTGAACTGAGGAAATTGAGAAAGTCTTCAGCCAAAGTCTTCAAACACAAATATGAACAAACACTCAACACGGTAATGAGGAAATGAAAGGGTTGAGGAAATAGAACCAGTTAGGTTGGTGAAGACAATGATTTGGTAGACCAGTTCCAACTGCTGTCTCAGTTGTACGTCTGGTTGGAGCGGCTGAGTATTTAAACTCGAGGACACGCAGTCCCGGACACCCAGTCGCTGAGCACGCAGCTCAGGACACCCAGTCCTCACCGTATTCTCCTTGAACTAAGGTCACGCAGACCTCGTCCAATCACTCATGGTAAGTCTCCAGGCGACTTCCAAACCTTCACAGACTTGGTCACTCGGCGATCCACAATTCCTCTTGGATGCTCTAGACCTTGATGCCTAACCGTCTGGAAGAAGCACAGTCTTCAAAGGAAACAAGCGTCGGATCCATGCAGGATCAATTTCTTCAGTGATGCTCAATCACTTGGGTTTGTAGATGTTTGGGTTTGGGGTTTTTCCTCACTTGATGATTTTCGCTCAAAGTCCTCGGAGGATGGGTTGCTCTCAAATGACAAGTGTCAAGTTCTCTCGGAGCAGCCAACCAACTAGTGGTTGTAGGGGGCGGCTATTTATAGCCTAGGGAGCAGCCCGACATGATAAGACATAAATGCCCCTCAATGATATGACCGTTAGGTGGATAAGATATTTTGGGACAGCTGGCGCGCAGCACAGCAACGGTCGGAAATTTGACTCTCAAATTCCTCAGGGCTATCATGTTCCTCACTGTGTAAGTAATTCGCACTAGCGAATTCCTAACTCCTCAATCAGAACAAATTCATCAGCGACCAGAAGAACTTCGTCTCTGTCACTGAAGAAAGTGACTGAATTGTATGAGATTTCCAAAGGCTTCACTCGAAGGGATTGGTAGGTGTAGGATTTTGAGTTGAGCATCACATGGAAATTTTTCCTTAGTATTTCCTCGACCCCCTTTAACAGTACGTTGTTTCCTATGACTCAAGAAGGTGAAAATGAAACTACGAAAACAAAAGTCTTCACGCTTCATGTTCCACAAATGAATACCAAGTCTTCAAGGTCACACCAATTTCTTCACTTTCAAAGTCTTCAGAAAGTCTTCAGAATATCAAAGTCTTCAGTTGAAGAACTTCATTTTTAGGGGTCGACTTTCTCTGTAAATATCAAACTCCTCATAGACTTATAGACCTATGTATACTCACAAACGCATTAGTCCCTTAACCTATAAGTCTTCAATACACCAAAATCACTAAGGGGCACTAGATGCACTTACACATGGCATTAAGCCAATCCGAGTCTTCGAGCGCCTCATAGACCTTATGGGGTTCAACACAAGAGACAAACGCGTGATGTTCACAATAGTTTGCTAATTGTCTACGAGTGCTTACCCCCTTTCTTAGGCTTCCAACCACATTCTCCATGAGATGACCTTTGGTGGTGAGTTTGGAAGCAATCTTCGCGGCACGACGCTCCAATTCCTCCTCGGATGTCGAAGGAGGAGGGTTCACTTGATCATCTTGAGCGTCATCATGAGCTTGTTCTTGATCTTGAGCTTGCTCATGATCTTGAACTTGCTCGAGGGGAAGAACTTGACCTTGGGCATCATGTAGAGGTTCACCACCATCTTGTGGTTGATCTTGCCCTTGGTCTAGTTCATGAGGGTGAGGGCCTTCACTTTGTTCTTCGGAAGCGTGTGGGTCTTGGGGAGGTGATGGCTCCACTTGAGTGGAGCATTTTCCTTCTCCTTCGGCCACAAGGGGTTCCGCAATGGGTAGGATATGACCAATACCCATTCTTCTTATGGCTTGGGGAGGAATTTCATCACCTACATCACAAGTACCACTTTGCTCCACTTGGGAGCCGTTATTTTCGTCAAACTCTACGTTACACATCTCCTCAATGAGTCCGTTGGACTTGTTGAGAACACGGTAAGCATGAGAGTTTGTAGCATAACCAACAAATATGCCCTCATGAGCTCTAGCCTCGAATTTAGACAAGCGAACACCTTTCTTGAGAATGAAACACTTACACCCAAACACCCGAAAGTACTTGAGATTGGGCTTGTTCCCGGTGAGTATCTCATACGGAGTCTTGTTCAAGCCTTTGCGGAGATAGAGCCGATTGGATGCATGACATGCTGTGTTGATGGCTTCGGCCCAAAAGTTGTATGGAGACTTGAACTCTGCCATCATGGTTCTTGCCGCATCCATCAACGTCCGGTTCTTCCTCTCCGCAACACCATTTTGTTGAGGGGTATATGGTGCAGAATATTGATGCTTGATCCCTTCATCACTCAGAAACTCATCCAGGGTGTAGTTCTTGAACTCGGTGACGTTGTCACTTCTTATTGTCAGGATCTTTGCATTATGTTGACGTTGAGCTTCATTTGCAAAGTCGATGACGGTTTGTTGAGTCTCACTCTTCCTCTTGAAGAAGTATACCCAAGTGTATCTTGAATAATCATCCACAATCACCAAGCAATACTTTCTACCCCCAAGACTATCAAAATATGGAGGGCCGAAGAGGTCCATGTGTAGGAGCTCCAAGGGTCTCTTCGAGTAGATGATAGTCGTGGGAGGGTGAGCCTTCTCATGAAGCTTTCCTTCGATACAAGCACTGCAAACACAATCTTTGGCAAAACTAACATTCGTTAGTCCATGAACATGGTCCCCCTTGAGAAGACTTTGCAAAGATCTCATATTGATGTGGGCTAAACGGCGATGCCAAAGCCATCCCACATCAACTTTAGCCATTAGGCATGTCGCGGTCTTAGTGGGTTGCTCCGAAAAGTTAATCACATAGAGACCGTTCTCGACATGCCCAACAAAGGCTACTTTAAGAGTCTTGCTCCACAAGAGGGCCATGGTATCAATATCAAAGAAGGTGGCAAAGCCCATGAGTGCGAGTTGACGAACGGAAAGTAAATTGAACGCAAGGGACTCAACAAGCATGACTTTCTCGATCGTTAGATCATGAGAAATGACAACCTTGCCAAGACCCAATACCTTAGAATGTGAGGCATCACCCCATTCGACATTGGTGGGCATAGATGGGATCTTGTGCACGTCCACCACCAAGTCCTTGCTCCCGGTCATATGATTTGTTGCTCCACTATCGAGCAACCATGCTCCCCCACCAGAAGCAAACACCTACAAGAGATCAATGCTTGGTTTTAGGTACCCATTGAGTAATGGGTCCTTTGATGTTAGTAACAAGGGTCTTAGGAACCCAAATAGACCATTCAATGTACTCATAAGGAGAACCAACAAATTTAGAATAAATATGCCCATCACTAGCACGACACAACACATAAGATGGGTTAAAGTCGTCGGCTTTGTCGGGGGAGATGTCTTTGCACTCTTTGGCATCACCACTCTTCCCATTGTTCTTCTTCTCCTTAGGAGCACCTTCTCCCTCCTTCACAAAGGTTTGCATGAGCGGAGGAGGTCGATCGGTCTTGCTCTTCTTCTCCTTGTTCTTCTTCTTGTTCTTGGACTTGGGTGAGAACCCAACTCCCTCCTTGCCCACAACTTCCTTTTGATTGCTCAAAAGGTCATTTAGGTTCTTCTCGCCTTGTATGCATGACACAAGACCTTTCTCGAGTTGTTCCTTCAACTTGGCATTCTCCTCCACAAGATGCACATGCTCACAACAAGGGTTAGTAGCATTTGCATTATCAATTAAGACCATGTGAGGAAATGTGGCCTTTTCCTTGGTTAGCTTAACTTGGAGTTGAGCATGAGACTCCTTGAGGGTAGCATGAGCACCTTTCAAGACCTTGTGGGCCTTGTCAAGTACATCAAACTCCTCCGTGAGTCTAACATGATCAACCCCAAGTTTAGCCTTCTCGGAAGCTAGAACACGAGACACAACAAGAGCATGATCAAGATCTTTCTTTAGTTTAGCATGACCATCATTGTGTGATTCCTCAAGAGCCAAACGATGCTCACACTCTTCCTCAAGAGCATTAGAGAGATCTGATATCTCATGGGCATACTCATGACTATGACTTTCCATCTTAGAGATGGTTTCTTCGTGAGCCTCGATAATGTCATTGGCTTCACCAAGTTGTTCCAAGAGAGCAACAAAGTGCTTCTTGGATTTGCCCTTGAGCTTACTCATGAAGGACTCAGATTCATTGATCTCCTCATTAGACCCCTTACCATTATCAAAGTCATCCGTTGAAGGAGGGTTAGGAATAATGGTGGTTTTAATGTTGGAGGTTACCTTGTTGGTGGCCTTAGCCATGAGGCACTTGGTGGTGATGTTCTCGTTAGGTGCATCGAAGAGAGACACCCGGGGAGTTGTGACAATGGGAACGGATGCCATGGCCATTGTTTCATCACCTTCATCATCATCATCATCCTCATGGTATTATTCTTGAACCACCAACCCGCGAGACGGAGTCTTTTTGGTGAAGTTGTTCTTGTTTGGGAAGGACTTGGCTTTGTCTTTTCGGATGAACTTGCCACCATTGTCTTCCCGCTTCTCGTAGGCACAATCCGCAACAAAATGGCTAACATTGCCACAGTTGAAACATGTTCTAACTCGTTGCTTCCCCTTGAGGCCACTTGAGTTGTTCTTGTTGAAGTTGGGTCTTGTATTCTTCTTACTCCAAAACTGTCTTGAGGCAAGAGCCATGTGCTCATGATAACCATACTTCGTGTCCTCGGGGTTGCTCTCCTCATCTTCCTCATCTGCTTCTTCTTCCACACTAACCTTGGACTTCAAGGCAAGATTGGGCTTCTTTGCCCTTTGGGAACGGAGCACCGCATTGTCGGCGGTCTTGTCCAAGATGCTCATTGCAACAAACTCATCCAACACTTCACCAGAGGTCATGGAGTGGAAGTCCGGTCTTTGGCGAATGACGGAGGACATGGCCTTGTTGTAGGGCATCATGGCCTTGAGGAACTTGCGCTTGATCCAATTGTCATCCGTGTCCTTGCTCCCATGATCTCTGAGTGCGACCGCGAGATTGGTCACTCTTCGAAAGAGCTCACGAGGTTCTTCATCCTCTTTCATTGCAAACTCATCGGCTTCATCTTGCACCACTTCATAGTTGGAGCATTGAATGCTAGCACTTCCTCGATAGAGACGCTTGACACATTTCCATGCTTCTTTAGCCATGGCATGAGGTCGAAGATGAGGGAGATCTTCGAGAAGGATTGCATCTTGGATGATGAAGAGAGCACTCTCATTGAATTGATTGTCCACTTCTTCTCGAGGGGTGAAGTTGCTTGGGTCATGAGGATAGAAACCTTCTTCAATGATTCTCCAAAGGTTAGTATTCACATGTTTTAAATGACGCTTGAAGCGATAAACCCAAGAATCAAAATCTTCATTTTTCACATATTTAGGAGGAGGACCGGCATGATTCAAATGAGTAGAGGGGATCGGTCCTCTATACACTGGGGGTTCCACATTGGCAAAGATGTCGGTGCCATTTCTACCACTAGTAGAAGGACTCTTTTCAATATTAGCTTCCCCCTTGTCGGAGGTAGCATCCGTCACCTTGTTAGTGGGATCACCCACTTTCATCGGCGAGGTAGATAGTTTAAGTCCTTCTAGAAATTCAGTAAACATGCTTTTAACCTCGGCCGTCATGGAGGTTTTCAATGTGTCTAAAGCCACATTGAATTCCTCATGTGAGACCGAGGTTCCCCCTTCGGCCGAAGATGATATGGTATTCACACCGGAGTGTTCTTCCGCACCGTCGTTGATGTCAACCATACTCTTCGGACGGCAAAGTCCTTAATAAAGATACGAGGCTCTGATACTAATTGAAAGGATCGATATGGTTGACTAGAGGGGGGTGAATAGGCAACTAACAATTTTTAAGCTTTTCTTTACCAAATTAAACTTTGCAACAAAATAGGTTGTCTAGATATGCAACTATGTGAGCAACCTATATGATGCAATAACAACTAACACAAGATCAAGCAAGGGATACAACACAAGTATGCTTGCAAGAGTAAAGGCACAAAATAACCAAGAGTGGAGCTGTTGGAGACGAGGATGTGTTACTGGAGTTCCTTCCTTTTAAGGGGAAGTACGTCTCTGTTAGAGCGGTGTGGAGGCACAATGCTCCCCAAGAAGCCACTAGGGCCACCATATTCTCCTCACGCCCTCACACAATGCGATATGCCGTGATTCCACTATTGGTGCCCTTGAAGGTGGCAACCGGACCTTTACAAACAATGTTGGGGCAATCTCCACAACAATTGGAGGCTCCCAACGAAACCACGAAGCTTCACCACAATGGAATATGGCCTCGAGGTGACCTCAACCGTCTAGGGTGCTCAAACACCCAAGAGTAACAAAATCCACACTAGAAAGTATGGGGGAAGTAAATATCCTTTGGTGGAAGTGTAGATCTAGGTCTCCTCCTTCAAACCCTAGCAAATCAACAAGTTTGAGTGGCTAGAGAGAGAGATCGGGCAAGAGAGCTTGAGAGCATCAATGGTGGAGTGAGAGAGGTAAGAGGTGGGCGAGGTAGGTGGAGGAACCACCTTATATAGCAGCCCACTAAAATCCAACCGTTACTGCGTTTTCAGTACTACAGCGGTACAACCGCTCCTTGTCCCGGTACAACCGGGACTCACGGTGTAGCTACAGAACCCTACCAGGCGGTACAACCGGGCCATCGGGCGGTAGTACCGGTCATTAGCAAATAACTGGACCAACCGCCCAGCCACCGCACAACTACCGCACCGAAACAGAACGGAGTCGCCCTTGAGGGCGGTAGTTGGGCGGTGCAGGGCCGGTGCAACCGCCTGGTCTTGATCGCTTGAGCGGCTAAGGAATGAGCGGAAGAACCGCTCAAACCTCCGGTTGTACCGGTTGAAAAGGAACAACCGGACCAACCGGGCCACCATCGCCCAGCCACCGCATCAAAACAGAAGCCTGACCGGTACATGGGCGGTGCATGGCCGGAACAACCGCTGCTGGTCTTTGCAGAGACAGGTGGCGGTACCACCGCCCGGAGGCAGCGGTACCACCGCTCGACAATAGCAGAGAAGCGTCAAGAGCCAGCGGTACAACCGCTCGGACGAGCGGTACAACCGCTGGGAACACACAGCAAAGATTAGATTAAAATGGAGGCACTCTCTCGACAAGAAGAGGGGTGAAGGAGGTGTACATGAATGGACTCCCCTATTCTTTCCAAAGTGGATTCCCTCTTGATAGTACGGGATCCCTATGACCAAAGAGATAAAAAGCGTAGAGGATTCCGTCTTCAAACGATTTCTTCGAGAGAGAACCACTAACCGATGAAAGCCTAATCATTGAGAACCTGAAACATTTAGCACAGGTTTAGACCAACAAAGGGTTGTCATCATCATCCAAAACATAAGGAAGGGAAATGCCCTTTCAACCGCTTTTGCTCAGCCCCTCTTATAGCGTTGCTAGTTGCAGGTGAAGATGAAGTTTGTTCCTGGTCGGAACATGGATATTTTGGGATATCACAATATCTCATGTTTAATTAATGCACCTTATATACTTGGTAAAGGGTGGAAGGCTCGGCCTTATGCCTGGTGACTTGTTCCACTCTTGCCGCCCTAGTTTCCGTCATACCGGTGATATGTTCCTTGATTTTGCGTTCCTTGCGCGGTTGGGTGATTTATGGGACCCCCTTGACAGTTCGCTTTGAATAAAACTCCTCCAGCAAGGCCCAAACTTGGTTTTACCATTTGCCACCTAAGCCTTTTTCCCTTGGGTTTTCGCGAGCCCGAGGGTCATCTTTATTTACCCCCCCCCCCCAGGCCAGTGCTCCTCGGAGTGTTGGTCCAAACTAGAGCCCTTTGCAGCGCCCCCTCAAGGAAACTTGAGGTCTGGTTTTAGTTGTACAGATTGCACATCCGTTGTGCCCTGAGAACGAGATATGTGCAGCTCCTATCGGGATTTGTCGGCACAGTCGGGTGGTCTTGCTGGTCTTGTTTTACCATTGTCGAAATGTCTTGCGAACCGGGATTCCGAGACTGATCGGGTCTTCCCGGGAGAAGGTATATCCTTCCTTGACCGTGAGAGCTTATGATGGGCTAAGTTGGGACACCCCTGCAGGGTATATTATCTTTCGAAAGCCGTGCCCGCGGTTATGAGGCAGATGGGAATTTGTTAATGTCCGGTTGTAGATAACTTGACACTTGACTTCATTAAAATGCACCAACAACGTGTGTAGCCGTGATGGTCTCTTCTCGGCGGAGTCCAGGAAGTGAACACGGTTTGAGTTATGCTTGACGTAAGTAGTTTCAGGATCACTTCTTGATCGCTTCTAGCTTCTCGATCGATGTGTTGCTTCTCTTCTCGCTCTCACTTGCGTATGTTAGCCACCATATATGCTTAGTGCTTGCCGCAGCTCCACCATATTACCCCTTTGCCTACCTATGAGCTTAAATAGTCTTGATCTCGCAGGTGTGAGATTGCTGAGTCCTCGTGACTCACAGATTCTACCAAAACAGATGTAGGTGCTGAGGATACCGGCGCAGATGGCGCAACCAAGCTCAAGTGGGAGTTTGATGAGGACCTTGGTCGTTACTATGTTTCGTTTCCAGATGATCAGTAGAGGAGCCTAGTCGGGACGATCGGGGATCTAGCATTTGGGGTTGTCTTCTTTTCATTTGGATTTGACCATAGCCGGTCTATGAGTGTATTTTGAATGATGTATGATCTTAATTATGTATTGTGTGAAGTGGCGATTGTAAGCCAACTCTCTTTATCCCATTCTTGTTCATTACATGGGATTGTGTGAAGATGACCCTTCTTGCGACAAAACCACCATGCGGTTATGCCTCTAAGTCGTGCTTCGACACGTGGGAGATATAGCCGCATCGTGGGTGTTACAGCTTGATATCATACCTTCTCGGGTTGGCAAAGGTTTCAGTAAGGTCAGTCAGCAAGCCGGAACCTTTGCGTGACCTAACCACTATGTCATCCATGTATGCTTCCACATTCCGACTGATTTGAGTGAGCAGGCACTTCTGAATCATGCGCATGAATGTGGCACCAGCATTCTTGAGGCCGAAGGGCATAGTAACATAGCAAAAACACCTGAACGGGGTGATGAAAGCCGTTTTTATCTCATCGGGTCCATACAGTCGGATCTGATGGTACCCGGAATAAGCGTCCAAGAAGGATAGTCACTCACATCCAGCAGTTGAGTCGACAATCTGGTCGATGCGGGGAAGAGGAAAATGATCTTTCGGGCAGGCCCGATTGATGTGCTTGAAGTCAATACACATTCGAAGTGATTTGTCTTTCTTGGGAACCATAACAACATTGGTGAGCCACTCGGAGTGGTATATCTCGCGGATGAACTCAGCCGCTAGGAGCCGAGCCACCTCCTCGCCAATGGCCTTTCTCTTCTCCGTGGTAGACCGATGGAGATGCTCCTTAATAGGTTTGCCTTTTGGGTCGACTCGCAAACTGTGCTCAGCCAGCTCCCTGGGTACACCCGGCATGTCAGATGGCTTCCATGCAAAGATGTCCCAGTTCTCACGGAGGAATTGGATGAGCGCTTCTTCCTATTTGCTATCGAGTGTCGTCAAGATATGGGTCGGAGCAGCATTGGGATCGGTCAGGTGAACGTGAACTGGCTTGGTCTCGCCGGCCAATTGAAATGTAGACTCCAAGACAGGCATCTTAGCATGCAGCAAATCACTCGGATCTGCGGTCTTCTGGTATTCTTGAAACTCTACTACCGCCATCTACTCATCTGCTATTTTTGCCCCATCTTGAAGACAATCTTCTACTCTCTGACGGTTACCGAAAATCATTATTACGCCTCTAGGGCCAGGCATCTTCATCTTGAGATATACGTAGCACGGTCGAGCCATAAAGCTAGCATAAGCAGGTCTGCTCCCCCCTCTCGCCCCCGCGTCGCTCCAACAGGGGCGACACGGGCGGCCAACCCTAGCCGCCGCCGGTGGCCTCCCCTCCCCTTCCTCTCATCCTCGTCGCCACCAGAGGAGCTGCCGGTGTGCCGCACGGCTGCCGAGGAAGGTGGCGGCAAGGATCTAGCATCTTGGGCCTCCCCCGAGGTGCTCTGCTTCCATGGCGGCGACCATGGCGGGTGGGTCGGCTTCTGCTTTAGCGCGCGGTGGCCGGCGGTGCTGGCCGTCCTCCTTGGCCGCGGGGCGGCGAGGTGGCGGCAGGTGGTCGCGGTGGTGCGGGGCCCCTTGGTGGTGCCCTTTTCCGATCTGAAGGTTCCATCCTCAGAGTTCCACGATGACCCCTGCTGGATCTGTCCTGTGGTGGTCTTCGGCTATCGGGGTTGTTCCTGCTTGGTGGCTAGAGGTGGGTAGGGACACCGGAGAAATCCAAGGCCGGCTGGTCCCGCCACGATGGCGGTGACGTCCTTGGACGTCGTTCCCTTCTTGTTGGCGTCGTCAAGGTTGTCCCTTTTCCTCTCCTCTCCCCCTACTCATGTACCGGGCGAAAGCCTACATCCCTTCCGGATTGGGCAGCAGCGACGTCGCTCGCATTGTCACCTTCTTGGGGGTGCCATCTTTGGTGAGCTTGGGGTGGTTGTGTCGTCTGGTTCTCTACTTTTGGATGATGGCGTGGTTGGAGTTTGACGGATGGTGTCTCTGCAGTTACTCCTATCTGCTCTTTTGGTAGCTCCATGTCCATTTGGTTTGCAGGAGCTCGGCGCTTGTCCCTGCGGACTAGGTGTATCAATGAGCTCTGTTTCGGCACCCTCCTTCAACTGCTGCTTGACCCTCAGCCGTCCTGCTTTGCTATTGCATCTCCTCGTGTGCAAGTCTCTCGATAGGGCCGAAGCTAATTCTCATTGCGCTTGTCTTACTATTGCTGGTCATCTGTTTTGGCTTCCGGGGGCTACGGCGCTGGTTCACTCCTTAGCTCTCGGGTGAGTGTCTTCATCTCTTGATGGATCGGCGCCCTTCATGCCAGGGCGAGGGGGCAGGGTGCTCTCTTCGAAGATGGAGGAGGTTGTCTCCGTGTCAGCTAGAGCCCTTGGAGCAGACAAGATTGCCTTTGCACCTGCTGAGTGCTTCATGTCGACATGGTCCTGTTGTTGTTGGCTTGCTCAGGTTGGAGGGCTTCTTTGTCTACCAGCTGTTTAGTGCCTTAGTCTTATTAGATCTTTTCTTGTAGTGTGGATGGAGCCTATTAGATGTTGGCACAGCTCTTTGTATCTTTCTCTGTTTATTTTTTTTTCCTCTATAAGGTGTCGATCGTAATCTCCTGGCCGGTTGATGGCTTTGTTAATTCAAAGCCGGGTTAGGTTCGATCCCTACTTGGGCTCGATCGAGCCTTTTCTCTAAAATAAGCAGGTCTGCCCAGAATGGCATGATATGCACTCTAGAAATCCATGACCTCAAACGTCAACTTCTCCTTGCAGAAATTCTTCTCATCGCCGAAAACCACGTCGAGAGTGATCTGGCCGAGTGATTCAGCTTTCTTTCCTGGGATGATTCCATGGAACTGCATGTTGCTCTCACTGAGTTTGGACATCAGAATGCCCATTCCTTTGAGGGCCTCAACATACAGAATATTCAGGCCACTGCCACCATCCATCAGGACCTTAGTCAGTCGGGTGCCCCCCACGACTGGGTCAACCACCAGTGTCTGCCGCCCAGGGGTAGCTACGCGTGCCGGGTGGTTGGACTGGTCGAATGTAATGGGGTTTTTTGACCACTTCGGATACCTTGGTGTTGCCGGAGCAACCATGTTCACCTCTCTGTTAATGACCTTCAATCGACTTTTGCTCTCAGTATCTGCAAAAATCACCAAGGTGGCATTGACATTGGGGTAACCGTCATCATCATCCTTATCCTCTTCTTCCTTCTCAGACTCTTTGTCCTTATCACTGGGTTTACTTTCTTGGAAGCTCTGGATTAGGAGTCGACATTGTCGAGTGGTATGCTTGGGGAGAATCAGGTTCCCCTCCTCATCCTTCTTGGTGTGAATATGACACGGCAAATCCATCACATCATTTCCTTCCTGGTCCTTCACCTTCTTGGGGGTCCAGGGCCCTTTAGGTTTCCCTTTGAACTTTCCTTGATTCAACACTGCTGCCTCGGCAGGACCTGCTGCCTCAGCCTTTGGCTTCTACTTCTGACTGGAATTTCCTCCTCCGGTGTCCTGGGCGACTGTTTTGTGCTTGCCACTCCTGAGTCGGTCTTCCTCTTCGCTGTTACCGTATTTGGTGAAATCTCCATCATCCGAGTCAAAGACATATCTCTAGTCTGACCGAACTTCAGATTGAGCTCTCTGCAGGGAACGCCTTCCTTGAAGGCACAGACTGCTTGGTGATCTGACACATTCTCCAATGTGTGGTGCAGAGTGATCCATCTCTGGATATAGTCTCTCAAGGTTTCATTCGGTTTCTGCACACAATGCTGCAACTCCAGTAGACCAACAGGTCTCTTGCAGGTGCCCTCAAATGTTTTGGTGAACACTCGAGCTAACTCATCCCAACTCAAAATGCTCCCAGGGGCCAACTGATTCAGCCAAGCTCTGGCAGAACCTTCAAGCATCAGAGGAAGGTGCTTCATGGCCACCTCATCGCTGCCACCACCAATGTGCACAGCCACTCGGTAGTCTTCAAGCCAAGTATCGGGCTTCGACTCTCCTGTGAACTTACTAACGCCAGTCGCCAGTCTAATGTTATGGGGAATCTCAGCGGCTCTGATGGCTCTTCCAAAACACTCTGGGCCGGAAACGTGGACTCTGCCTCCACTGGGTCTGTCCCGATCCAGCCCTTCTCTATATGCTCTATTCCGGTCGAACAAACCCTGCACAAGGACGGACCTTGCATCAAAGCCGGGCTCTCTAGGGTCGACTGGAACTCTGTGGTCGTTCCCATACGAACGCCTATCGTCATTGCGCTGGGGCGCGTACGACCCGTCCCTCGGAAGGGGCGAAGGTGCCCGATGGTAGTTGTCGCGGGCGTATTCACAATCATATTCTCCATGAGCTCTTCCCAGGTACCGATCCTGGCGGTGATCACGGCCTCCATGCCGCAAAGGGGACCTAGGACTATGAGCCAACTGGATGGTATCTGCTCTAACTGATCTGCTGTGGATTCTGTTCCATGACTAGGACACAACGGAGTTCTAGTCTCCTGCTGCTCGGAGCAGCATTCTGATCTGTTCCAAGCCTCTTCCAGCCTCCGAACGAGACGGCTGAATGGACTCTGCAATACGCACAGCGGCTGCCAAATTCTGAATCGGTGTATGGAATACCCGAGTTTCCGGTGGAAACAATTGTCGTGGACGCCGACTGGACTCGGGGATCAGTCGACAGGCACGCTCATCAAGATAATGTTGGAGATTCTCCAAACGAGTGCGCTCAGCCAGAGTGTCCAGGCACACTGCCTCCAAGGCCCGGGCCTCGGCGGTTTCCCCTGCGATGGGGGTCTGGAGAGCCTCCACGTTGCGATGATGCAACTCCTCCATCTGCTGCAAGCTAAGAGGTTGGGGCTGATATTCTTCATGGTCGAGTGACGGACCACCGCTCCTGCCGCCATTGCCGCTGCGATGAAAACTAGGCGGACCGTGATGGGAGTCGACCATGAGGACCTCCGCCGCAGGGTCACAACTCCCGCTCTCGGAAAAGGTATCTGCAAAATCAGTTGACAGGTCGACCGACCCGCGAGAAAACACGTCGGGCTCGATCGCCGTGACTTGCCACCACGTGTCTCACCCACCGTTGGAGCCGTGAACGCCCAGACCGCTTGTGGCAGCATCTAGCGGAGTGAGACGACGACGCGATGACCGACTGGTACAGGGAGGACGGCTGCCAAAGGAGGATGCCACAGGCACACGTGTGGAAGTGCGATGAACCACGAGCTGGGAGAGCCTCGACATCGAGTGGGGCCTCCTGGAGCCAGGCAGAGTCGTCGGCGACGAAAGTGAGCGCGCCGAGTCGGAACTCGTGGCCCACGACCAAACCACCGCCGGAAACCATGTTGATGAAGATCAGAGAAAATGCAACCTCGCTGGAAGTCACTAAGACGCTTTGCCCCACGGTGGGCGCCAACTGTCGTGGTACTAAGTCTGACAGTAAGTATAGGGGGTACGAATGAGGAGGCAAGGTCCTAGCTACGGCAAGATTGTACGCAAGTGTTTACGAGTTCAGGCCCCTCTCGGAGGAGGTAAAAGCCCTACGTCTCGGTGCCCGGAGGCGGTCGACTGGATTATATGAGTGTGTGTTACAGGGGGTGCGAACCCTTGTGCCAGAGGAGGGGGTGGCTTATATAGAGTGTGCCAGGACCCCGGCCGTCCCCCCTTACCAAGAGTTTAATATACATAAAGATGGGGTGTTACTGATAATGCCAGCCATAAGTGCCTTCAATGACTTTAAAGACTATGGAGTGAATGCTTGACCGTTGATGTTCTGGATGACTCCTGGTCTTCAGTAGGTCGAGTGGTTTCTTGTATGGTTGAGTGATTGACTGGTCATGTGACTTCAGGAAGGAGGGGTACCCGAGTGATTGATTGGTCCAGTGGATTGTGTCGTGGTTCTAAGACTGACAGTAGAAAGGGGGTAGGTATGGAGAGGCAAGATCTCAGCTATGGTGAAGGTGTACACATGGGATTTACGAGTTCAGGCCCTTCTCGGAGGAAGTAATAGCCCTACGTCTCGGTGCCTGGAGGCGGTTGATTGGATTATATGCGTGTGATGTTACAGGGTGCGAACCCTTGTGCCAGAGGAGGGGGGTGGCTTATATAGAGTATGCTAGGACCCTCACCGTCCTCCATTACAAGGGGCTTAATGTACATAAAGTAGGGGCGTTACTGATAACGCCAGCCTTAAGTGCTATTAATGGCCTTAAAGACTACGGAGTGAACGCTTGCCCGTTGCAATGCTGAGTGACTCCTGATCTTCGGTAGGTCGAGTGACTCCTTGAATGGTCGAGTGACAATAGGTAGGGGGACACCCGAGTGATATGACTGGTCGAATGGATTGCACTCGGCATCTTTGACTGGGGGTCCCTCATTGCCTCTTGGACTTCTTATCTTCTAGGGTAGTGACCTTGGGTAGGACGTATGGGTCAGGCCCATGACCCTACCCCAGGTCTGTATCCTCATCAGTAGCCCCCGAATGGATTAAGGTTCGAGTGGAAAGTAGGTTAAAGTTGAACTTGTTTTGAGCTTTTCACCTCGCGAGCGTTTTCCGCAAGATGAAGAACTCAGGTTGGTACTTCAGCGTCGATTCAGTCGCCTTGATCCATTTAGAAAGTTGCCGACTAAACTTATAACACCATCTGCCGAGTGTTGTCTTGGAGTGTAGAATCCTTGGCACGATTGCCTACAGTGTATCCTGGATTTCACGGGATACGAAATTTTGAGGAAGCACGCGAGACGGGGAGCGCCGAAGTAGGCGGAGCGGATAAATAGTGGTGCCTCGATTTCTGTGCCACCTTTTTCACCACGTACGTTGCGCGCGATTGTTGCGGGATTTGACAGGATCGCCTTGTCCCACGCGTTAGCCACTCAGAAGCAACCCTTTATAAGGCGATGGGCCGAGGCGTCTGCACTGTGCATGCCTGTTTCTCTTTCTTCTTCCCCTGCTTCTCCATCGCATCCAGCTCTTCTGCTCCGGACCCTGCCGCTCTGCCGCCATGGTGAAGGACAAGACGGTGGCGCTGGAGCGTGCGAAGAAGGCACCGGGGGCGGCGAAAGGCAAGAAGCAGAACCGCGGGTCGTCATCGCGCGCGGGGCTGCCGCCAGGCTAGATCCAGGGTGATTGGATCCGGTCTTCGCTCCGGCAAGAAGATCTGGACGAGCTGGCGGAGTCCGGACTGATCACCAAGGGTGCGGCAAGGCTACCTGAGGGGGAGATGGAGCCATAGCCTCGACCGGGTGAGTGTGTATTGCTCACCACCCACGTCGACCGGGGATTTTCGCTCCCTCTGCACCCCTTCTTTCGAGGTTTTCTGAACTTCTTCAGTGCTCAACTCCACCATTTTTCTCCCAATACCATCACATACCTAGCCGTGTTCGTGTCCATGTGTTAAAACTTTTTGGGGTGTCGACCGCACTGGGGTCTTTTCAAACATATCTTCACCATCCGATCTCAGTCGGTGAAGAAAGCAAAAACGAGTGACTCGAAGACCCATGTCATCCAGATGTGTGGGGGGTTGGGTATTCAGAAGAGGCATAGGAGTGCTTTCCCTACTATGACTCTCCCTGAATCGGTTAGAGGCTGGCAGTCGACCTGGTTCTACTGCCAGGATGTCGCAACTCCAGGTCAGTCGACTGGCCTTCCCCACTTCACATTCGACCGTGTCTAGACTCCTTCTCCACTGAAAGTGACTGCTGCTGAGAACGTGGAGACGAAGATGTTGGTGGAGAAAGTGGTCCAACTGATTAATGAGGGTGTCACTGGCCTGGACCTGCTGGAAGTGTTCCTCAATCGACGCATCCAGCCTCTTCAGGCTCGTGACCATCCTATGTGGCTGTACTCCGGATCTGACGACACCACTCGGGTCCATCCAGAAGAAGTGCCACCCAAGACCATGGCCATGTGGTTGAAGAGCATCACAGGCAACTAGGACAACCCAAGAGGAGCCAGGCAAGTCATCCCCTTCAGCAACGACAATCAGCCCGACAAGGTATGCTCTTTATTTCGACTGTCTTGCATATCTGTTCCGATCGTACTTGATCTCGACTGACTTTTATTCGACTTTTTGTCTTGTAGGTTTTCACAGAGATGTATTCGATGCCCAACGGCGAACAAGATCTAGATCAGGACCGGGAGGGAGAGGCCAGCGCAGGGGAGAGTGGTGAATGGGAGTCTTCGGATGAAGAGGAGGAGGAGGGGAGCGAGGAGTCGGACGACGAGGAAGAAGTCGACTCGCCACCGCGCTCCGAACGCTGATCCAAGCAGCACCATGACCCGGCGGGCGGGCGCGGGAAGAACGTGGCTCCGAGTACCCACACTCAAAAGCGCACTCGGACGTCGACTCTGGAGCCGACAAAGAAGGTCGCCAAGCAGCCCAAGGTTGCTCCTCCAAAGGCTCGGAAGACTTTGCCGCGGATCAAGATGGACGTCCATGTTGCTTCGGGTGAGTATCTTGCTTGTGTTTATATAGGCTGACTGAAGTTTTTGTTCTGACAAACTGGATCATGTATCTTTCTAGCCCCACCTCTGCTACCACTGACATGGACATTGACAAGGCACCAGGAGACGAGGAGACCGACGATGCAGCCACTTCTCGAGCTGGTAAGTCCGTTCGACCAAGTTTCATTTAGTCGAGTGGATCGTCAGTCGGCTAAATTTTCGATATTTCTCTCTTTCTGTAGTTCCGCAAGAGGTCGTCGTGCTCCCTGACAATGAAGTAGAAGAAGCGCCTCTATAGGAGAGGATGAAGAGGAGTGGGGGCTCAAGCGGGAGGAGGCTTGAAGTTCAAGTCCCTCAGTCGATGCCGGCGCTTGAGGCGGTGGTCGAATGTTCCGGAGATCTGGTTCGGACCAACGTCACATTCGCCAACCCGCTGACGACTGATCGTCCGTCGGGGTTGACTGCTCTGACTCCTGCCGCTCCAGTGCAACTCCACGCGTCTGACCCAGTAGGTGCTTCAACCGCCTTGGAGCCATCACTCTTCGCTGCATATCAGACCCTAGACGACTCACCGAGTGCTGCCAGGGAGGCTCTTGGCCAGGTGAACCTTGTCATGGAGCAGGTGAAAATGATGCACGAGGCTAGTCAGGTGGCTTATAACGCCAGCACTGCTTTGAAGACCAATGTTCAGGTCAGCGAACTCCAACTGAGCTTTTGAATGTTGTTTTATATCTGATCACCCACTGGGGTGTGCCTTTGTTTAGGATTTAGGAAATCTTCCACTTCACTTGACTCGTGCTGAGTCGTAGTAGTCTGTCTGGACCAGTGGGGGCACGTCGAGTGCACCCACTGGGTGTAGTCCCCGAGACCACGGCCGACTGCTGGCAGTCGACTAAGGTCTTAGAATCTTCTCTTTCTCTTTTTTTGGACTCATGCTGGGCAGACCTTGCTGAGTGTTGATCTGAACCGGTGGGGGCACGCTAAGTGCACCCATTGGGTGTAGTCCCCGAGACCACGGTCGACTGTTGGTAGTCGGCTGAGGTCTTAGAATAACTTTTCACTATCATTGTCTCTTATTTCTGTCGACTGACATATCTCTCTCGCTGACTACAGAGGTCTTGTGATCTTGGAGCTCGACTTTCCGAATTAAAGAAGAAGCATATCAGCATTGAACTTGACCTTGAACTCGCAAAGAAGAACCTCAAGACTGATCAACAAGAGACGGCCATCATGGGAGGTAACTATTCGACCCTTGCCTTCTTAGTAGCTCGTGTCTTTTACTGCTTTTTCTTTCAGTCTCTTTGAACTGAGTGACTTCACACAAGCAGACGTGCGTAGTGAAAACTGTCAACTTTAGGCTCGTCTGAAGAGTGTTGTTTCTTTAGAGAGAATGAATGAAGCTTTGGAGAAGAAGGACTAGGACCTTGCTGCTGCTTAGAAGGAAGCACGTGAGAAGACAACGCTTGCGGACCAGAAGCTGCCTTCAGTCGGCAAGTTGGAAGAGGAGAATGCAAAGTTGAAGGCCACCATCTCAGAAGCCAATCGAGAAGTCGAGCAACTGAAGAAGGACAAGGAGAACCTGACCACTGAAGTTGGAGGCCTCAGAACCAAGACAAGCAAGCTAGAGTCCTATCTGGGACAACTTGCCGCGAAACTAGTTTAGAAGCTTGAAGGTACAGCCACTCCACTGGTTAATTATTGTCAATTGAAGTATGTTGTAATATTGTCGACTCACTATTTTTCATGATGGAACAGAACTTTGCCAGGACTTTGAAGCTTAAACCGGGTGGGTCGAGACCATCAATTATCCTGTGAAAGATGACATTGCAATGAACTTGCTACGATTGGAATCAAGCTTGGACGGCTCTACTACCTATCTGGCTCGACTGAAGGCTGTGATGACTCGAGTGGATGCCGAACTCTGGCCTCAGGCGGAACTTTCTCAAGACCTCGAGTCGCTGATGGCTTGACTCAACCAGATTCCTGGCCGAGTGCAAGAGTGGAAGAAGTCATCCGCTTGTTGTGGTGCTGACGTCGCCCTGTCATTGGTTCAAGTGCACTGCAAGGAGGCTAGAGAAGACAAGTTGGCAGCCCTCAAGGTTGTGAATACTAAGAAGCACTCCTTTCAGTCCTTCATGGACACCTTCCTTGAGGCAGCCACTTGTATTGCTGACAGCGTCGACCTTGATAGCTTCTGTGATCCAGCCAGCCCTTCTCCCGTCCAGTGACCGAAAAAACATTATGCTTCACTCTCATTTTCCTCAGAATGCCAAGTGATTTTGTAATCTCTGAAACTCCTTCGGGCCTGACGCCCGAGTACTTTAATCTGCGGTTAGAAACCTTTGGATTTATCTGCCTCGGGCTTATCTTTGAGTATGTTGTGTTTATCTTCGAGTGAAAATTGTTCTTCTCTCGGATTGGTTTTTGTACTCTCGATGCAGCTTCTGAGGAAGAGGCCGCAGTCGTCCTGTTGGACGAGCCTTGAGCAGCATCGATCATCTCATCAGCGAGGCACCCAGCAATGGCCTTGATGTTCCTAAAAGCAATTCGCCTTGGCATTAGATGTTGAATGAGCCTTTGGCAGCATTAATCAGCTCATCAGCAAGGCACTCAGCAATGGTCTTGACGTTCCTGAAAGTAGCTCACCTTGGCGTCGGCTGTTGGATGAGCCTTTGGCAGTGCACACAATCTCGTCCTTCTTCTTGATGGTGCATCCCCGGGGGAGGGGTCGTGGTCGACCTGCACCATTCGGCTGGGTTTCTCAAACTTAGGCGAGTACTGGACTGCAGCTAAGCCCCCGAGAGGATTGCACGCCACTCGGTAGGATTTTTTATACTTAGGCGAGTACTGGACTACAGCTAAGCCCCCGAGTGAGAGGATTTCTCACCACTCGGTAGGATTTTTTATACTTAGGCGAGTACTGGACCGCAGCTAAGCCCCCGAGTGGGAGGATCGCTCACCACTCGGTAGGATTTTTTATACTTAGGCGAGTGTTGGACTGCAGCTAAGCCCCCGAATGGGAGGGTTGCTCATCACTCGGTAGGATTTTTTATACTTAGGCGAGTACTGAAGTGCAGCTAAGCCCCCGAGTGGGAGGGTTGCTCGCCACTCGGTAGGATTTTTTATACTTAGCGAGTACTGGACTGCAGCTAAGCCCCCGAGTGAGAGGATTGCTCTCACAGTCTCGTCCTTATTCTTGACGGTGCATCCCCTGGGGGGGTCGTGGTCGACCCGTACCGTTTGGTAGGACCTTTTAAACTTAGGCGAGTACTGGACTGCAGCTAAGCCTCCGAGTGAGAGGTTGTCTCACCACTCGGTAGAATTTTTAAACACTTAGGCGAGTACTGGACTGCAGCTAAGCCTCTGAGTGAGAGGCTGGCTCACCACTCGGTAGGATTTTTTTAACACTTAGGCGAAACAGATTCACAGCTAAGCCTCCGAGTGAGAGGCTGGCTCACCACTTGGTAGGATTTTCTCTTCAACTTAGGTGAAATGGATTCGCAGCTAAGGCACCCACTAGGGGATTTTAGAACATGTAAAAAATGAACAACAATCATTCGGAAGACTGTAAAATCATGTCTTTTGATAAACAAACTAAAAGGTACTTTTTATTACATCTCAATAGTCTGAATGCTTTAAGAGTAAAATGGGCGGAGAAGTTCCGCATTCCAAGCGCGTGGCTCATCTTTATTGTGCTCGACGTTGAAAATACGATATGCTCCGTTGTGGAGCACTTTGGTGATGACGAAAGGGCCTTCCCAAGCAGGAGCGAGCTTGTGTGGTTTCTGCTGGTCCACTCGAAGAACCAAGTCTCCCTCCTGAAATGCCCAACCCCTTGCGTTTCTGGCATGGAATCAACGCAGGTCTTGTTGATGAATGGTCGACTAGATCAAGGCCATCTCTCTTTCTTCTTCCAGGAGATCGACTACATCTTGCCGAGCCTATTCTGCTTCCTCTTCTGAGAAGAGCTTGACTCGGGGCGCATTGTGGAGCAGATCACTCGGGAGTAAGGCTTCGGCTCCGTAGACTAAGAAGAATGGAGTTCGACCAGTCGACCGATTAGGAGTTGTCCTCAATCCCCAAAGTATTGATGGAAGTTCATCGACCCAGGCCCCTGCTGCATGCTTGAGGTCACGCATCAACCAGGGTTTCAGTCCTTTGAGAATCAATCCATTTGTTCTTTCAGCCTGCCCATTCGACTGAGGATGGGCGACCGAAGCGTAATCGACCCTCGTGCCTTGGGAAGCACAAAAGGCTCTGAACTCGTCAGAGTCAAAGTTTGACCCATTATCCGTGATGATGCTGTGCGGAACACCATATCTGAATATCAATTCTCTGATGAAACCAACAGTTGTACTTGCTTCAAGGTTTTTAATGGGTTTGGCTTCGATCCATTTGGTAAACTTGTCGACTGCCACCAGCACATGGGTAAATCCACTCATGCCAGTCCTCATAGGTCCAACCATGTCCAATCCCCAGACAGCGAAAGGCCAGACGAGTGGAATAGTCTTCAGAGCTGACGCAGGCTTATGGGACATGTTGGAGTAAAACTGACATCCTTCACATTTGTCCACTATTTCTTTCTCCATCTCGTTGGCACGTGGCCAGTAAAATCCGACTCGGTATGCTTTGGCCACGATGGTCCGAGAGGACGCATAGTGACCACAGGTCCCTAAGTGAATATCATTGAGGATCATTCGGCCTTCCACCGGCATGATGCATTTCTGGCAGACTCCAGTTACACTTTCTCTGAACAACTGACCTTTTATCACGGTAAAGGCTTTAGATCGTCGGACGATCTTTCGAGCCTCTTCTTCATCCTCTGGAAGTTCTTTCCTAAGAATGTATGCAACATACGGCACTGTCCAGTCGGGAGTGACGACCAAAACCTCCATGACTAAGTCGACCACGGATGGGATTTCGACTTCAGTCGGATCTGTGGCGCTCTTAGGCTATGGGGACTCTTCAGTGAAAGGATCTTCCTAAACTGAAGGTGAATGAATATGTTCCAGAAACACATTGTTGGGAATGGCCTCTCTCTTAGAACCTATCTTTGCCAATTTGTCTGCAGCTTGATTTTTCAGTCGGGGTATATGGTGAAGCTCCAACCCTTCAAACTTCTTTTACAGCTTTCTTACCGCATTGCAATAACCAGTCATGGCCGGGCTCCTGACATCCCACTCTTTCATCACTTGATTAACCACCAAATCCGAGTCACCGTAGACCATAAGGCGACGGACACTGAGTGAAATGGCCATACGCAACCCGTATAAAAGTGCTTCATATTCAGCTTCGTTATTGGAGGAATCAAAATGAATCTGGAGAACATAGCTAAGCTTGTCTCCATGGGGAGATACCAATACTACCCCAACACCTGAACCACTCAGCATCTTGGAGCCAGCGAAGAACATAGTCCAATGCTCTGAGTGAACTTGAGTCGGCAGTTGCTGCTCAATCCACTCGGCAAGGAAATCTACGATTGCTCGGGACTTGATAGCTTTCTTTGCCTCAAACTTGATATCCAATGGAAGCAGTTCAATCGCCCATTTTGCCACTCGACCAATTGCATCTCTGTTGTTCAGAATTTCAGATAATGGTGCGTCGCTAACGACTGTAATGGAGTGATCAAAGAAATAATGTGCAACCTTCTTCATGGTCATGTAGATTCCATAGACAAGCTTCTGATAATGTGGATATCGTTGCTTGGATGGAGTGAAAACTTCAGAGAGATAATATACTGGGCGCTGAACCTTGTAAGCCTTTCCTTCTTCTTCTCGCTCGACCGTGAGTACTGTACTGACAACTTGTCCAGTGGCTGCAATATAAAGCAGTAAAGGCTCTTTGCTGATTGGCACAGCAAGCACCGGCTGGGTGGAAAGCAGGGTTTTGAGCTCTGCAAACGCTGCATCAGCTTCATCAGTCCACTCGAACTTATCAGATTTCTTCATCAATCGGTAAAGAGCTAAGGCCTTTTCACCGAGATGAGAAATGAATCGACTCAAGGCGGCCAAAAAACCAGTAAGCTTCTGAACTTCATGCACACGCACAGGGCATTTCATTCGGAGGATGGTATCAACTTTTTCTGGATTGGCATCAATCCCTTGTTCGGAAACGAGAAAACTGAGTAACTTTCCACATGGAACTCCGAATGTGCACTTTGACGGATTAAGCTTGATATCGTACCTTCTTAGGTTGGCAAAGGTTTCTGCGAGGTTAGTCAGTAGGTCGGAACCTTTTGCGAGACTTGACCACAATGTCGTCCATGTATGCTTCCACATTCCGACTGATTTGAGTGAGCGGGCACTTCTGAATCATTCTCATGAATGTGGCTCCGACATTTTTAAGACCAAATGCCATGGTGACATAGCAAAAGCACCCGAATGGGGTGATGAAGGCTGTTTTTATCTCATCGGGACCATACAGTCGGATCTGATGATACCCGGAATATGCATCTAAAAAAGACAAGCACTCACACCCCGCCGTCGAGTCAACAATCTGATCGATGCGGGGGAGAGGGAAATGGTCTTTCGGGCAGGCCCGATTGATATGCTTGAAATCAATGCACATACGAAGTGAATCGTCCTTCTTAGGGACCATGACTACATTGGCAAGCCACTCGGAGTGGTAGATCTCACGAATGAACTCTGCTGCTAGGAGCCGAGCCACTTCCTCACCAATTGCTTTTCTCTTCTGTATGGTGGACCATCGAAGATGCTCTTTGACGGGTTTTACCTTGGGGTCGACACGCAAACGTTGGTCAGCCAGTTCTTTGGGTACACCCGGCATGTCAGAAGGTTTCCATGCAAAGATGTCCCAGTTCTCACGGAGGAACTGGATGAGCGCTTCTTCCTATTTGTTGTCGAGTGTCGTTGATATATGAGTCGGTGCGGCATTGGGATCGGTTGGGTGAATATGAATCGGCTTCGTTTCACCAGACAACTGAAATGCAGAATCTGTGGCAGGCTTCTTAGCTCGGAGCAAATCACTCAGATTTGCATTCTTCTGATATTCTTGAAATTCAACTGCTGCCATTTGCGCATCGGCAATTTTGGAACCCTTCTGGAAGCATTCCTCTACTTTCTGCCGATTGCCAGTAACTGTGATCACACCTCTGGGGCCAGGCATCTTCAACTTGAGGTACACGTAACATGGTCGAGCCATAAAACGTGCGTAGGCAGGCCTACCCAGAATGGCATGATAAGCACTCTGGAAATCCACGACTTCAAATGTCAACTTTTCCTTACGGTAATGCTTGGAATCACCAAAAACCACGTCGAGAATGATCTGGCCGAGTGATTCGGCTTTCTTTCCAGGGATAACGCCATGGAAACTCATATTTCTCTCGCTGAGTTTGGACATTGGAGTGCCCATCCCCTTCAAGGTTTCAGCATAAAGAATATTCAGGCCGCTACCACCATCCATCGGCACTTTAGTCAGTCTAGTGCCTCCGACCACTGGGTCGACCACCAATGCCTGCCTCTCGGGGGTGGCTATACGCACAGGGTGATCAGACTGGTCGAATGTGATGGCTGTCTGAGACCATTTCAGGTATGCGGTCGTTGTCGCTGGAGCGACCATATTCACTTCTCTGTTGATAACTTTCAACCGACTCTTGCTCTCCACATCGGCAAAAATCATCAGGGTGGAATTGACTTTGGGATAACCGTCGTCTTCCTCTTCGTCCTCGTCTTTGTCTGACTCTTTTTCCTTCTCACCGGGATGTTTTTCTCGGAACTGCTGGATCAGGAGTCGACATTGTCGAGTGGTATGCTTAGGGTAAATCAGATTACCCTCTTCGTCCTTCTTCCTGTGGATGTGACACGGTAAATCCAACACATCATTTCCTGCTTGATCCTTTACCTTCTTAGGGGGCCAGGGTCCTTTAGGTCTTCCCTTAAACTTTCCTTGAGCCAATGCTGCAATCTCACCGGGTACTGCAGGCTCGGCCTTACGTTTCTATTTTCGATTGGAATTACCTCCACCAGCCTCTTGGCCGACTAGTTTACCCTTTTCGCTGCGGAGTCGATCCTCTTCTTTGCTGTTAGCGTACTGGATGGCTATTTCCATCATCCGAGTCAGAGTCATATCTCCAGTCTGACCGAACTTCAGGACCAATTCTCGGTATTTGACGCCTTCCTTGAAGGCACACACTGTTTGATGCTCTGATACATTTTCAAAGGTGTGATGCAAAGTGGTCCACCTCTGAATGAAATCCCTTAAAGTCTCACTCGGTTTTTGCACACAATGCTGCAACTCTATCAACCCTGCTGGCCGCTTGCAAGTGCCCTCAAAATTTCTGACAAACACTCGAGCAAGCTCTTCCCAACTATATATACTGCCTGGAGCTAAATGAGTCAACCACGTTCGGGCCGACCCTTCCAACATCATAGGAAGATGTTTCATTGCTACTTCATCATTCCCACAACCAATCTGCACAGCCAGTTGGTAATCCTCAAGCCAAGTTTCAGACTTGGACTCTCCAGTGAACTTACTGACTCCGGTCGCCAACCTGAAGTTGGGAGGAATCACCGCAGCCCTGATGGCTCTACTGAAACACTCTGGGTCTGAAACATGCACTCTGCTACCACTCGGACGATCTCTGCCAGGGTCTTCTCCATGCGCTCTATTTCGGTCGACTAGACCTTGAACGAGGATAGATCTTGCATCGAAGCCTGACTCTCTTGGGTCGACTGGTGCTTTGCGCTCGCCACTGTGACGGCGTCTATCATCGTATTGCCGAGGCACATATGATGCACTCCTCGGAGGAGGTGTGGGCACTCGATGATGATTGTCGTGGTCGAGCCGATGATCATAGTGTCCACGGCCTTCACGCCGCAGGGGCGATCTTGGGCTATGGGCCGACTGAACTGTATTCCCTACTATGGATCTGCCGTGAATCATATTTCGCGACTGAGACACTGCTGTGTTCTATTCTCCTGCTGCCCGGAGCAAGGCCCGGATCTGCATCAAACCTCTGCCGACCTCCGGCTGGGAAGGTTGAATTGACTCTGCTATTCGGGCCACAGCTATGAGATTTTGGATCAGAGTGCGGTATACCTTAGGTGGAGGCGGGAAAAGCTGCCGTCGACTGGACTCAAGGATCCCCTCCCGAGCACGCTCGTCGAGAGCGCGCTGAAGGTTCTCCAGTCGAGTGTGCTCAGCCAAATTAGCCAAGCGCACCTCTTCCAAGGCCCGAGCCTCGGGGGTTTCTCCAACGATGGGCGTGTGGAGTGCATCCATGTTGCGGCGACGAAGTTCTTCCCTCTGCTGCGAAGAAAGGGGTTCGGGATGGTATTCCTCATGGACGCGCGACGGATCACCGCCACCATCCTCGTCGTCTTCATGGCGGAAACCAGGCAGACCACGCGGTCCATCGACCATCAAGACTTCAGCCGCAGGGTCGCTGCTATCACACTCGGATGCGGTCTCCGCGGAGCCAGTCAACAGATCGAACATGCCGTGGAGAGTTTCGTCGGGCTTGATTGCCGCGACTTGATGGGTGGCCGAACGTCGAGCCACCACGTGTTTCACCCACCGCTGAAGCCGCGACCGACCGGATCGCTTGCAGCGGCAAACAGCGGGGAGGGAAGACACCATCGGAGCCGACCGTTACCGAGTCGACGACTGCCGGAGAAGGACGCCGCGAATGCTACGTGCGAAAGTGCGTCGCCTCTCGGACGTGGAGCGCCTCAACGTCAAGGGGAGCTTCCTAAAGCCAAGCGGAGTCGTCGGTGATGAAAACGAGCGCGCCGAGACGGATGTCGCGGCCCTCAGCCAGTCCGCCGCCGGAAACCATGATGATGATGATCGGAAAAATTTGCAACTTCACCAACAAGTCGCTAAGACATCTGCCCCACGGTGGGCGCCAACTGTCGTGGTTCTAAGACTAACAGTACAAAGGGGGGTAGGTATGGAGAGGCAAGATCTCAGCTATGGTGAAGGTGTATGTGACACCCCCGATTCAATCGGACACTAATCATACACGCAAACGTGTATGATCAAGATCAGGGACTCACGGGAAGATATCACAACACAACTCTAAAACATAAATAAGTCATACAAGCATCATAATACAAGCCAGGGGCCTCGAGGGCTCGAATACAAGTGCTCGATCATAGACGAGTCAGCGGAAGCAACAATATCTGAGTACAGACATAAGTTAAACAAGTTGCCATAAGATGGCTAGCACAAACTGGGATACAGATCGAAAGAGGCACGGGCCTCCTGCCTGGGATCCTCCTAACTACTCTCGGTCGTCGTCAGCGGGCTGCACATAGTAGTAGGCACCTTCGGTGTAGTAGGGGTCGTCGTCGACGGTGGCGTCTAGCTCCTGGACTCCAGCATCTGGTTGCGACAACCAGAAAGAAAGGAAAGGGGAAAAAGGGGGGGAGAAAGCAACCGTGAGTACTCATCCAAAGTACTCGCAAGCAAGGAACTACACTACATATGCATGGTTATATGTGTAAGGAGGCCATATCGGTGGACTGAACTGCAGAATGCCAGAATAAGAGGGGGATAGCTAGTCCTATCGAAGACTACGCTTCTAGCAGCCTCCGTCTCGCAGCGTGTAGAAGAGAGTAGAGTGAAGTCCTCCAAGTAACATCTCCAAGTAGCATCTCCAAGTAGCATCTCCAGTAGCATCGCATAGCATAATCCTACCCGGCGATCCTCCCCTCGCTGCCCTATGGAAAAGCGATCACCGGGTTGTCTGTGGAACTTGGAAGGGTGTGTTTTATTAAGTATCCAGTTCTAGTTGTCATAAGGTCAAGGTACAACTCCAAGTCGTCCTGTTACCGAAGATCATGGCTATTCGAATAGATTAACTTCCCTGCAGGGGTGCACCACATAACCCAACACGCTTGATCCCATTTGGCCGGACACACTTTCCTGGGTCATGCCTGGCCTCGGAAGATCAACACGTCGCAGACCCACCTAGGCCTAACAGAGAGGTCAGCACGCCGGTCTAACTCCTATGGCGCAGGGGTCTGGGCCCATTGCCCATTCCACACCTGCATGTTGCGTGGGCGGCCGAAAGCAGAACTAGCCCCCTTAATACAAGAGCAGGCTTACGTTCCAATCCGACGCGTGCCGCTCAGTCGCTGACGTCTAGAAGGCTTCGGCTGATACCACGACGCCGGGATACCCATAACTACTCCCGCGTAGATGGTTAGTGCGTATAGACCAAATGGCCAGACTCAGATCAAATACCAAGATCTCGTTAAGCGTGTTAAGTATCCGCGAATGCCGAACAGGGCCAGGCCCACCTGTCTCCTAGGTGGTCTCAACCTGCCCTGTCGCTCCGCCACAAAGTAACAGTCGGGGGCCGTCGGGAACCCAGGCCCACCTCTACCGGGATGGAGCCACCTGTCCTTTCAGCCCCCTTATCCGAATCACTTGCGGGTACTCAACGAGCTGACCCGACTTTAGTCACCATCTGTATAGTATGTATGTATAGTGTATACCCGTGATCACCTCCCAAGTGATCACGGCCCGATAGTATAGCAAGGCAGACTGACAAGAATGTAGGGCCAATAATGATAAACTAGCATCCTATACTAAGTATTTAGGATTGCAGGTAAGGTATCAACAGATGTAGCAACAATGTCAGGCTATGCATCAGAATAGGACTAACGGAAAGCAGTAACATGCTACACTACTCTAATGCAAGCAGTAGAGAGAAGAATAGGCGATATCTGGTGATCAAGGGGGGGGCTTGCCTGGTTGCTCTGGCAAGAAGGACGAGTCACCAACACCGTAGTCGAATTGGGGGTCGCCGACAGTGTCGGGGTCTATCAGAAAGAAGTAACGGAGAGGGAACACAATAAATAACAGAGCAATCAAAGCATCATAAAGCGTAACAAGACAAAACGCGGTGTTCGGTGTGCCCTAACGCGGTAGTAGGTGATACCGGTGAAGGGGGGAAAACATCCGGGAAAGTATTCCCGGTGTTTCATGTTTTCTGACAGATGAACCGGAGGGGGAAAGTTGCGGGTTTGATATGTTAGGGGTGTGTGGTGGACAAACGGGCCGCGTATCCGGGTTCGTCTCGTCTTGTTGAGCAACTTTCATGTTGAAAATAATTTAATCCGAGTTACGGATGAAAAGATATGATTTTCTAAAGATTTTATTAATATCTGGAATTTAATTAATTATTTAATTTAATTCGAAAATGTATTTATGACATCAGCATGATGTCATGCTGACGTCAGCAGTCAACAGGGTTGACTGGTCAACCTGACCAGTGGGTCCCACTGGTCAGTGACACATTTTAATTAGACATATTAATTAACCTAATTAGTACTAATTAGGGGGGCACTGTCATTGAATAATTAATTAGCTAATTGACTAACCAGGTTAATTAGATAACTAATGTTTAATTAGTTTAAATAGTTGTTTAGTTTAGTTAACCAAAATTAATTAAGTTAATTAGTTCTTTAATTAATTAATTAATTAATTTTATTTTTATTTTTATCGCTTTTTTTAATACGTTCTGGGGTTGGGACCCCACATGTCATAGGCCCTAGGGGCCTTAGCGGGCACGGGCGTTGGCAGCCCGAACGGGCGCTGGCCCTCGAGGGGGCACCCGACTGGTTGCGGGGCTGCGGGCGGGTGGCTCGCAGGAGCACAGCCACGAGGGGCACCGGCGGGCGGCGGCAGGTCGGCGAACGGCGGCGATGCTGGGCAGCGCACCGGAGGGATGTGGACGAGGCCAAGGGAGCGGGGGCGTGGGCGCACGGTGGCAGCGGCGGGGCTCGGCCCCGACCGAAGTCCAGGGAGCGAGCAGAACGCCGGAGTGTGCGGGGTGAGCGCGTGCTGCCCAGAGCGTGAGCTCCGGCACGCGGGCGCGTGTGCGCGCGGTGGCGCACCGAGAGAGGCACGGACGGCGCGGGGACAGGGGAAGGAGGAGGGCGAAGGCCGTGGCCTCACCGGGATTTGTAGGGACGGGGCAGCGGGGCTCGTGGAGGGGGTCGGGGACGACGACGACGCAGGGGAAGCAGGCCGTCGGGGACGTCCGGCGAGGTCGTCCTCCAGGGGATGGCGATGCGGCGTCGACGAGGTGGAGCCGGGGACGACGAGCAGCGTCGGGGCTCGTCAGGGCAGTTGGAGTGCGGCGACGGGGTGGGACGCCGGCTTCTGGGCGCGGTCGTCGGCCCGATCCCGATCCAAAATTGGATCGGGGGGAGGGGGAGAGAGCGAGTGGGGTGCAGGTGAGTGGGGACGTGGGTGTTGGAAATATGCCCTAGAGGCAATAATAAATAAGTTATTATTATATTTCCTTGTTCATGATAATCGTTTATTATCCATGCTATAATTGTATTGATAGGAAACTCAGATACATGTGTGGATACATAGACAACACCATGTCCCTAGTAAGCCTCTAATTGACTAGCTTGTTGATCAACAGATGGTTACGGTTTCCTGACCATGGACATTGGATGTCGTTGATAACGGGATCACATCATTAGGAGAATGATGTGATGGACAAGACCCAATCCTAAGACTAGTACAAAGATCGTAGTTCGTATGCTAAAGCTTTTCTAATGTCAAGTATCATTTCCTTAGACCATGAGATTGTGCAACTCCCGGATACCGTAGGAATGCTTTGGGTGTACCAAACGTCACAACGTAACTGGGTGGCTATAAAGGTGCACTACAGGTATCTCCGAAAGTGTCTGTTGGGTTGGCACGAATCGAGACTGGGATTTGTCACTCCGTGTAAACGGAGAGGTATCTCTGGGCCCACTCGATAGGACATCATCATAATGTGCACAATGTGACCAAGGGGTTGATCACGGGATGATGTGTTACGGAACGAGTAAAGAGACTTGCCGGTAACGAGATTGAACAAGGTATCGGGATACCGACGATCGAATCTCGGGCAAGTACAATACCGCTAGACAAAGGGAATTGTATACGGGATCGATTGAGTCCTTGACTTCATGGTTCATCCGATGAGATCATCATGGAACATGTGGGAGCCAACATGGGTATCCAGATCCCGCTGTCGGTTATTGACCGGAGAACGTCTCGGTCATGTCTACATGGTTCCCGAACCCGTAAGGTCTACACACTTAAGGTTCGATGACGCTAGGGTTATAAAGGAAGTTTGTATGTGGTTACCGAATGTTGTTCGGAGTCCCGGATGAGATCCCGGACATCACGAGGAGTTCCGGAATGGTCCGGAGGTAAAGATTTATATATGGGAAGTCCTGTTTTGGTCACCGGAAAAGTTTCGGGTTTTTCCGGTAACGTACCGGGACCACCGGGAGGGTCCCGGGGGTCCACCAAGTGGGGCCACCGGCCCCGAAGGGATGCATGGGCCAAGTGTGGGAGGGGACCAGCCCCAGGTGGGCTGGTGCGCCCCCCAAAAGGGCCCAAGGCGCCTAGGGTTTGGGGAGGGGGTGCTTCCACCTAACTTGGGGGGCAAGTTTCCCCCCTCCCCCCCCCCTTGGCCGCTACCCTTAGATGAGATTGGGGCTGCCGCACCCCTTGGGGTGGAAACCCTAGAGGGGGCGCACCCCCCTCCCTCTCCCCTATATATAGTTGAGGTCTTGAGGGCTGCCAACACATGAGTTTCTCCCTCTATTGGCGCATCCCTACCTCTCTTACTCCTCCTCTCCCGTGGTGCTTGGCGAAGCCCTGCAGGATTGCCACGCTCCTCCACCACCACCACGCCGTTGTGCTGCTGCTGGACGGAGTCTTCCTCAACCTCTCCCTCTCTCCTTGCTGGATCAAGGCGTGGGAGACGTCACCGGGCTGTACGTGTGTTGAACACGGAGGTGCCGTCCGTTCGGCACTAGGATCTCCGGTGATTTGGATCACGACGAGTATGACTCCTTCAACCCCGTTCTCTTGAACGCTTCCGCTTAGCGATCTACAAGGGTATGTAGATGCACTCTCCTCCCCCTCGTTGCTAGTCTCTCCATAGATAGATCTTGGTGACTCGTAGGAAAATTTTGAATTTCTGCTACGTTCCCCAACAGTGGCATCATGAGCTAGGTCTATTGCGTAGATTCTTTGCACGAGTAGAACACAAAGTAGTTGTGGGCGTTGATTTTGTTCAATATGCTTACCGTTAGTAGTCCAATCTTGTTTCGACGGTATTGTTGGATGAAGCGGCCTGAACCGACCTTACACGTACACTTACGTGAGACAGGTTCCACCGACTGACATGCACTTGGTGCATAAGGTGGCTAGCGGGTGCCAGTCTCTCCCACTTTAGTCGGAACGGATTCGATGAAAAGGGTCCTTATGAAGGGTAAATAGCAATTGGCATATCACGTTGTGGTTTTGCGTAGGTAAGAAACGTTCTTGCTAGAAATCCATAGCAGCCACGTAAAACATGCAAACAACAATTAGAGGACGTCTAACTTGTTTTTGCAGGGTATGCTATGTGATGTGATATGGCCAAGAAGAATGTGATGAATGATATGTGATGTATGAGATTGATCATGTTCTTGTAATAGGAATCACGACTTGCATGTCGATGAGTATGACAACCGGCAGGAGCCATAGGAGTTGTCTTTATTTATTGTATGACCTGCGTGTCATTGAACAACGCCATGTAATTACTTTACTTTATTGCTAACCGGTAGCCATAGTAGTAGAAGTAATAAGTTGGCGAGACAACTTCATGGAGACACGATGATGGAGATCATGATGATGGAGATCATGGTGTCATGCCGGTGACGATGATGATCATGGAGCCCCGAAGATGGAGATCAAAAGGAGCAAAATGATATTGGCCATATCATGTCACTATTTGATTGCATGTGATGTTTATCATGTTTATGCATCTTATTTGCTTAGAACGGCGGTAGTAAATAAGATGATCCCTTACAACAATTTCAAGAAGTGTTCTCCCCTAACTGTGCACCGTTGCTAAAGTTCATTGCTTCTAAGCACCACGTGATGATCGGGTGTGATGGATTCTTATGTTCACATACAACGGGTGTAAGACAGATTTACACACGCGAAACACTTAGGGTTAACTTGACGAGCCTAGCATGTACAGACATGGCCTTGGAACACAGAGACCGAAAGGTCGAGCATGAGTCGTATAGCAGATACGATCAACATGAAGATGTTCACCGATGATGACTAGTCCGTCTCACGTGATGATCGGACACGGCCTAGTTGACTCGGATCATGTAACCACTTAGATGACTAGAGGGATGTCTATCTGAGTGGGAGTTCATAAGATGAACTTAATTATCCTAAACATAGTCAAAAGATCTTTGCAAATTATGTCGTATAACTCGTGCTTTAGTTCCACTGTTTAGATATGTTCCTAGAGAAAATATAGTTGAAAGTTGACAGTAGCGATTATGCGGACAGTAGAAAGCTTATGTCCTTAATGCACCGCTGAGTGTGCTGAACCCCAAACGTCGTTTGTGGATGTTGCGAACATCGGACATACACGTTTTGATAACTACGTGATAGTTCAGTTAAACGGTTTAGAGTTGAGGCACCAAAGACGTTTTCGAAACGTCGCGGAACATGTGAGATGTTTCGAGGGCTGAAATTGGGATTTCAGGCTCGTGCCCACGTCAAGAGGTATAAGACCTACGACGATTGTCTTAGCCTGCAAACTAAGGGAGAAAAGCTCAATCGTTGAGCTTGTGCTCAGATTGTCTGAAGTGCAACAATCACTTGAACCGAGTGGGAGTTGATCTTCCAGATGAGATAGTGATGTTTCTCCAAAGTCATTGCCACCAAGCTGCTAGAGCTTCGTGATGAACTATAACATATCAGGGATAGATATGATGATCCTTGAAGTATTCGCGATGTTTGACACCGAGAAAGTAGAAATCAAGAAGGAGCATCAATTGTTGATGGTTGGTGAAACCACTAGTTTCAAGAAGGGCAAGGGCAAGAAGGGATACTTCATGAAACGGCAAATCAGCTGCTGCTCTAGTGAAGAAACCCAAGGTTGAACCCAAACCCGAGACTAAGTGCTTCTGTAATAAGGGGAACAGCCACTGGAGCAGCATTACCCTAGATACTTGGTAGATGAGAAGGCTGGCAAGGTCGATAGAAGTATATTGGATATACATTATGTTAATGTGTACTTTACTAGTACTCCTAGTAGCACCAGGGTATTTAGATACCGGTTCGGTTGCTAAGTGTTAGTAACTCGAAATAAAAGAGCTACGGAATAAACGGAGACTAGCTAAAGGTGAGCTGACGATATGTGTTGGAAGTGTTTCCAAGTTTGATGTGATCAAACATCGCACACTCCCTCTACCATCAAGATTAGTATTAAACCTGAATAATTGTCATTTGGTGTTTGCGTTGAGCATAGACATGATTGGATTATGTCTATCGCAATACGGTTATTCATTTAAGGAGAATAATGGCTACTCTATTTATTTGAATAATACCTTCAATGGTCTTGCACCTAAAGGAATGGTTTATTGAATATCGATCGTAGTGATACACATTTTCATGCCAAAATTATAACATAGTAATGATAGTACCACTTACTTGTGGCACTGCCATGTAAGTCATATTGGTATATAATACGCATGAAGAAACTCCATGCAGATGGATCGTTTAGACTCACTTGATTTTGAATCACTTGAGATATGCAAATCATACCACATGGACAAGATGACTGAAAAGCCTCGGTTTCAGTAAGATGGAACTAAATAGCAACTTGTTGGAAGTAACACATTTTGATGTGTGCAGTCCAATGAGTGCTGAGGCATGCAGTGAATATCGTTATGTTCTTACTTCACAGATGATTCGAGTAGATGTTGAGTATATTTACTTGATGAAACACAAGTCTAAATTATTGAATGGTTCAAGTAATTTCAGAGTGAAGTTTAAGATCTTCGTGACAAGAGGATAGAATGTCTATGATATGATCATAGAGATGAATATCTGAGCTACGAGTTTTGGCACACAATTAAGACATTGTGGAAATTGTTTCACAATTAATACCGCCTGGAACACCATAGTGTGATGGTGTGTCCGAACATCATAGTTGCACCCTATTGGATATGGTGCGTACCATGATGTCTCTTATCGAATTACCACTATCGTTCATGGGTTAGGCATTAGAGACAACCGCACTCACTTTAATAGGGTACCACATAATTCCATTGAGACGACACCGTTTGGAGAAACCTAAGTTGTCGTTTCTTAAAGGTTTGGGGCTGCGACGCTTATGTGAAAAAGTTTCAGGTTGATAAGCTCGAACCCAAAGCGGATAAAATGCATCTTCATAGGACACCCAAAACAGTTGGGTATACCTCCTAATTCAGATCCGAAAGCAATAGGGATTGTTTCTTGAATCGTGTCCTTTCTCGAGGAAAGGTTTGTCTCGAGAATTGAGTGGGAGGATAGTGGAGACTTGATGAGGTTATTGAACCATCACTTCAACCAGTGTGTAGCAGGGCACAGGAAGTTGTTCCCATGGCACCTACACCAATTGAAGTGGAAGCTTATGATATTGATCATGAAGCTTCGGATCAAGTCACTACCAAACCTCGTAGGACGACAAGGACGCGTACTGCTTCAGAGTGGTACGGTAATCCTGTCTTGAAGGTCATGTTGCTAGACAACAATGAACCTACGAGCTATGGAGAAGCGATGGTGGGCCCAAATTCCGACAAATGGTTAGAAACCATGAAATCCGAGATAGGATCCATGTATCAGAACAAAGCATGGACTTTGGTGGACTTGCCCAATGATCGGCAAGCCATTGAGATAAATGGATCTTTAAGAAGAAGACGGACGTGGATGGTAATGTCACCATCTATGAAGCTCGACTTGTGGCTTAGAGTTTTTCACAAGTTCAAGGAGTTGACTACGATGAGATTTTCTCATCCGTAGCGATGCTTAAAGTCCGTCGGAATCATGTTAGCACAAGCTGCATTTATGAAATCTGGCAGATGGATGTCAAAACGAGTTTCCTTACCAGTTTTCGTAAGGAAAGGTTGTATGTGATACAATCAGAAAGGTTTTGTCGATCCTAAGGATGCTAAAAGGTATGCTAGCACCAGCGATCCTTCTAAGGACTGGAGTAAGCATCTCGGAGTTGGAATGTGCGCTTTGATGAGATGATCAAAGATTTTGGGTTTATACAAAGTTCATGAGAAACTTGTATTTCCAAAGAAGTGAGTGGGAGCACTATAGAATTTCTGATGAGTATATGTTCTTGACATATTGTTGATCAGAAATGATGTAGAATTTCTGGAAAGCATATAGGGTTATTTGAAAGGTGTTTTTCAATAGAAAACCTGGATTAAGCTACTTGAACATTGAGCATCAAGATCTACGAGGATAGATCAAAAATGCTTAATACTACTTTCAAATGAGCACATACCTTGACATGATCTTGAAGGTGTTCAAGATGGATCAGTCAAGGAAGGAGTTCTTCCCTGAGATGTAAGGTATGAAGTTAAGACTTAAAGCTCGACCACGGCAGAAAAGAGAGAAAGGATGAAGGTCGTCCCCTATGCTTTAGACGTAGGCTCTACAGTATGCTATGCTAAGTACCGCACCGGTTGTGTGCCTTGCTACATATCTGGCAAGAGAGTACAAAGGTGATCAAGGAGTAGATCACCAGATAGCGGTCAAAATTTTCCTTGGAGTAATAAGGATATGTTTCTCGATTATGGAGGTGATAAAGAGTTCGGCGTAAAGGGTTACATCGATGCAAGCTTTAACACCTATCCGAATGACTCTGAGTATCAAACCGGATACGTATAGTGGAACAACCATTTGGACTAGCTCCAAGTGGAGCATGGAAGCAGCATTTACAATATGACCTAGAGATTTGCGAAGTACATACGGATCTGAATGTTACAGATCCGTTGACTAAAACCTCTCTCACAAGCAGAACATGATCAAACCCCAGAACTCATTGAGTCTTAATCACATGATGATGTGAACTAGTTTAGTGACACTAGTAAACTCTTTGGATGTTGGTCACATGGCGATGTGACCTGTGAATGTTAATCACATAGCGATGTGAACTAGATTATTGACTCTAGTGCAAGTGGGAGACTGTTGGAAATATGCCCTAGAGGCAATAATAAATAAGTTATTATCATATTTCCTTGTTCATGATAATCGTTTATTATCCATGCTATAATTGTATTGATAGGAAACTTAGATACATGTGTGGATACATAGACAACACCATGTCCCTAGTAAGCCTCTAATTGACTAGCTCGTTGATCAACAGATGGTTACGGTTTCCTGACCATGGACATTGGATGTCGTTGATAATGGGATCACATCATTAGGAGAATGATGTGATGGACAAGACCCAATCCTAAGCCTAGCACAAAGATCGTAGTTCGTATGCTAAAGCTTTTCTAATGTCAAGTATCATTTCCTTAGACCATGAGATTGTGCAACTCCCGGATACCGTAGGAATGCTTTGGGTGTACCAAACGTCACAACGTAACTGGGTGGCTATAAAGGTGCACTACAGGTATCTCCGAAAGTGTCTGTTGGGTTGGCACGAATCGAGACTGGGATTTGTCACTCCGTGTAAACAGAGAGGTATCTCTGGGCCCACTCGGTAGGACATCATCATAATGTGCACAATGTGACCAAGGGGTTGATCACGGGATGATGTGTTACGGAACGAGTAAAGAGACTTGCCGGTAACGATATTGAACAAGGTATCGGGATACCGACGATCGAATCTCGGGCAAGTACAATACCGCTAGACAAAGGGAATTGTATACGGGATCGATTGAGTCCTTGACATCGTGGTTCATCCAATGAGATCATCGTGGAACATGTGGGAGCCAACATGGGTATCCAGATCCCGCTGTCGGTTATTGACCGGAGAACGTCTCGGTCATGTCTACATGGTTCCCGAACCCGTAGGGTCTACACACTTAAGGTTCGATGACGCTAGGGCTATAAAGGAAGTTTGTATGTGGTTACCGAATGTTGTTCGGAGTCCCGGATGAGATCCTAGACGTCACGAGGAGTTCCGGAATGGTCCGGAGGTAAAGATTTATATATGGGAAGTCATGTTTTGGTCACCGGAAAAGTTTCGGGTTTTTCCAGTAACGTACCGGGACCACCGGGAGGGTCCCGGGGGTCCACCAAGTGGGGCCACCGGCCCCGGAGGGCTGCATGGGCCAAGTGTGGGAGGGGACCAGCCCCAGGTGGGCTGGTGCGCCCCCCCCCCCCAAAAGGGCCCAAGGCGCCTAGGGTTTGGGGAGGGGGTGCTTTCACCTAACTTGGGGGGCAAGTTTCCCCCCTCTCCCCCCTTGGCCGCTACCCTTAGATGAGATTGGGGCTGCCGCACCCCTTGGGGTGGAAACCCTAGAGGGGGCGCACCCCCTCCCTCTCCCCTATATATAGTTGAGGTCTTGAGGGCTGCCAACACATGAGTTTCTCCCTCTATTGGCGCAGCCCTACCTCTCTTACTCCTCCTCTCCCGTGGTGCTTGGCGAAACCCTGTAGGATTGCCACGCTCCTCCACCACCACCACGCCATTGTGCTGCTGCTGGACGGAGTCTTCCTCAACCTCTCCCTCTCTCCTTGCTGGATCAAGGCGTGGGAGACGTCACCGTGCTGTACGTGTGTTGAACGCGGAGGTGCCGTTCGTTCGGCACTAGGATCTCCGGTGATTTGGATCACGACGAGTACGACTCCTTCAACCCCGTTCTCTTGAACGCTTCCGCTTAGCGATCTACAAGGGTATGTAGATGCACTCTCCTTCCCCTCGTTGCTAGTCTCTCCATAGATAGATCTTGGTGACTCGTAGGAAAATTTTGAATTTCTGCTACGTTCCCCAACAGTGGGCTAGGGTTCGGTCGCCCAGGGGGTTATGGGGGAGTGTGGGGGGCGGCCTGGGCCGGCCTGGCTAGCAGCTGGGCTGACTGGCCCAGTGGGGGGGGGTCTCTTTCTCTTTTTTTGCTGGTTTTGTTTTTTTTATTCTTTTCTGTTTTATTTTAGTTGCACTTTAAATTACTTAGGCATTTTCTAAAAATGTGTTTACTTCACTACAATTATCTTTGTAATATTCGGCAACCACCGAACATTTTTGTTCTAATTTTTGAAAACTTTTATTGTTAGATTGATTTTGAATTTGAATTGAATCGGTTTCGAACTAACACGAGGTTAGTAACAGTAACCGAGGTAACGTGGCATCGTTAACGCGGGATTACTGTAGCCTAATTATCCGGGCGTCACAGTGTACACACGAGATTTACGAGTTCATGCCCTTCTCGGAGGAAGTAATAGCCCTACGTCTCGGTGCCCGGAGGCGGTCGATTGGATTATATGCGTGTGATGTTACAGGGGGTGCGAACCCTTGTGCCAGAGGAGGGGGTGGCTTATATAGAGTACGCCAGGACCCTCACCGTCCTCCATTACAAGGGGCTTAATGTACATAAAGTAGGGGCGTTACTGATAACGCCAGCCTTAAGTGCTATTAATGACCTAAAAACTACGGAGTGAACGCCTGCCCGTTGCAATGCTGAGTGACTCTTGATCTTCGGTAGGTCGAGTGACTCCTTGAATGGTCGAGTGGCAATAGGTAGGGGGACACCCGAGTGATATGACTGGTCGAGTGGATTGCACTCAACATCTTTGACTGGGGGTCCCTTGTTGCCTCTTGGACTTCTTATCTTCCAGGGTAGTGACCTTGGGTAGGACGTATGGGTCAGGCCCATGACTCTACCCCAGGTTTTTATCCTCATCAGATTGCACTCAACGCATTTATTGGGCACTCCTTGTTGTCTCGTGAGCTTCTTTGCTTCTAGGGTAGTGACCTTGGGTAGGACGTATAGGTCAGGCCTATGACCCTACCCCAGGTCTATATCATCATCATCATCCTCGTGGTGGACATGTGTCCTCGGGCTCCGTCGTTGCGATGACGTTTGCTCAAGCGCCGGCGCGGAGCTTGGGAGGTAGTCCAGGAGCGGATGCAGATTGTGGTCTGCATCAACAACATTCTCGTGGTGGACATGTGTCCTCGGACTCCGTCGTTGCGACAACGTTTGCTCCAGCACCGGCGTGGAGCTTGGGAGGTAGTCCAGAAGCGGATGCAGATTGTGGTCTGCATCGGCGGCATCTGAAAGATGTAGGATCGTGTGCCGGGTTTGTGGTACGTGGATGGCAGGTATGGTTTCCTCCTCCGACGTCTTAGTCATGTGGGGGGTGCCATATCTGGAGTTCGATGGCGTGTCCGGAGTGTTGCCCCGGTCTGCTTCGTTCAACGGTAATGGTTTCGGCTTTGGCGAGCCACCTTGGAGGTCCGCAAAGCTGCATATCAGCAATGGAGCAGCGTCGAGCTCGGGTGTAGAGGTGATCCGTCATTTTTTTCCTTAGTGGCTGCTGTTGTGATGCCAGAGGCAGGTGACGAGTGTTGGTGTCAATTTCAGTGGTTTCTTCACTTTTGTTTGTATTTTTATTTTTTAGTTGGTGTTCCTTTGTGCAAAGGCTAGCGTTTTACTATGTATCCAGGTTTGCTAGATCCGTGTGTACGTGACTTGTATTATGATTCTTACTATCATACAAACGATACACGTATTATCATGCAATAAAAATAAATCGAAACGGTTGTATTTGCGCCAATCGGACGGCCGCGCGGCGTCGCGCGCCGGTCGACTGGCGGAGAGCATTGGCCTCCACCCAATCGGTCCGGCTGACCCAAAAACCCATTTTTGAGTCGTGGCACCCAAATCATCGGCACCGAATCGCAACGCGAGCTGACCTGCTCTGTTTCTCCGCCCCTATGACCTGAGGCGCTACCGAGTGATCCCGGCGCCACGCGCCCCAGCAAAACCACGGCGACCAACTCTGCGCGGGCGCTGATGGTGCCGCCGTCCACCGCGCCGCGGCTCTGCTTCCTCTCTCTGCTCCTCCTCCTCCTCCTAGCCGCAGCCGCTTCTGCCACCGCAGATGCTGCGGCGGCGGAGGAGTTCACGGAGGAGCTGCTCCTCCGGCCGCTCCCGGACCGCAAGGCGCTGGCCCATTTCCACTTCCGCTCCTCCGCGCCTCCCGCCTCCGCCGCCGGCCGACACCACCACCTCTTCCCCAAGGCTATCTCCCAGCTGGTACTTAACCCCCATAGATCCCTCTTCTCAACCATAGAGATCTCTTTCTACCTGCTGTCCTATGGTTTCTGTTCGGGATAGCTCGTGTAATTAGGGACGCAGAAATTAAGCCATCTGGATCCGTAGGCACTCTACTGAGAGTAACACCAGGTGCAGTAACTGCCTCAAAGCTGGTTGCTGTTGAATGTTGATCTATTTCAGGCTTGCAGCTAGGATTAGATTAGGGTATTTATTCTCCTAGTCATAACATCGACTAGCTCAGGCAGTTTCCTGTTCTATTGTGGAAATGATGCAATTAAAATGTCTGTAAAATCTAGGATACCTTAATTTCCAATCGACTTGGCTGGTGCTTCTGTTTGGGCTTTGCAAGAGAGACATGGATAATCTCTAGAACGTAAACTGCCTTAAGTTTAGATCAAAATTTGTCTTGATCAAATCAGGATTATAAAGCACTTGGCAGAGAACAACCTACCTATCTAGTTAACTTTCTAGTTTCATCATGAAAAGTGCTCTTGTCTATCTATGTTTATTTCTCCCTATTTTAGCACCTCAGCTGCTAAAATCCAGGCATTTCCGAACCTCTTCTATTCTGTATGATAATTACACGGTCATGAACTAAGATTATAGGAACCTCCACTGCTCATCTGTTTAATAACTTCCTACTGCCTTGTATGAATGTTTTGGAATTACTGTTAAGATCATTCTGTTCTGTCTAAACCAGGTCCAAAAATTTCATATTAGTGAACTGGAGCTATCTTTCACACAAGGAAGGTGGAATTATGAGCAATGGGGCGGATATGATCCAATGTCAACAAATAATGCAAAGCCCCCTGGTGTTGAGCTGTGGGCAGTTTTCGACCTTCCTTTGGCCGAGATTGATGCCACATGGAAGAACCTGACACACACACTATCAGGACTGTTTTGTGCATCCATCAACTTCTTAGAGTCTTCCACTGCATTTTCTGCTCCTCGTTGGGGATTTAAATTGAATGAAGGCAATCTAAGATATGGGGCATTGCCTCGGGAAGCTGTCTGCACAGAGAATCTAACACCTTGGCTGAAACTTCTACCGTGTCGTGACAAAGCTGGGATAGCTTCTTTGCTGTACAGGCCTTCAGTTTATAAAGGATATTACCATTCACAAAAGCTAAAATTGAAAGCATCACAATCTCTTGGTATTATTCTTGATCAAACACTCACAGTTGTGCTGCAACCAAATACAGTTAGTGGTAAACAGCTACATTCTACTGGTGGACAACTTCAGCCCAGCTGGTCCATGGAACATCTGTTCAGTAAGAAGTTATCAGGGAAATGTCTTGTGTCTAAATCCAGCAGAGTTTTTGTAGAGATTGAGAAAGGCATAGTTGACAATGTTGACAAAGCTGGGTCAGATGTTTCATGGAATAATGATTTATTTGTATTGTCAACTGCCCCAGACAGGTCCCTCAAAGAATTAGATAACTTGGAAGTCCAATCCTCTTCACTATATGAGTATGATGTTAACAACTACAACAATGATAAGCCTTTGAATGTGGGCATAACTTGGAAGCTTCCCTTGATATGGTCTTGCACCCGTGCGCCGTATCATGCAAGTAGATTTCTTATGGGTAGCGGAAATGAAAGAGGCTCAATTGCCATGTCATTTCTATCCACTGGTCTAGATAAGCAACTAGTGGACAGCTCAAATGATTGTTCGATAAAGGCTGTAGTTTTCCAGGTTGTTCCATGGTATGTCAAGGTCTACTATCACAGCCTAGAAGTTTTCATTGATGGGAGTAGCAAGGCTATATCAGAAGTAGTTGACAAGATACATGTCACTCCATCAGAAGACAAGCTTTTGCCTGGTACAATGGAGATGCTTCTTAAGTTTCCTTGCAGCATGCAATTGGCTACTCTTACTTTGGACTTCGACAAGGTGTGCTCTGCTGCTTAAACTACTGAAATTACGTTCCTTTTGGATTTGAAATAAACTTTTTACTCGTATTATACTTTTGACCTTTGGGTCAAGCCTCCACTTGTTGCTTGACCGCCGTTCATTCTGCAGTTAATGATATGCATGCATAACTAAATAATTTCACCGACTTATGTCTATGGTATATGGACCTTTTTTCAGGGGTTCCTACACATAGATGAATACCCTCCTGATGCTAATCAAGGATTTGATATTCCATCAGCTTTGGTTAGCTTTCCTGAGTTCAACTCTAGCCGAAGTTACCCTGAAGCTGATCCATTGTTTGTGTCGCCTTTGCTAGAGAACTTCAAGGTATATGCTGTAGAGATGTTATGGGTTCATCAGTAGTGTCAGGGAAAGAAAAACGCTTACTACGCCGGAGATTTGAAATATTCTGCATTGATTTTTCTCACTGCGGTATGTCTTTATCCTGCAGGAAGATGGTGTTGTGAAGTCGTACACAGAAGTGTTGCTTGTTCCATTGACAACTCCTGATTTTAGCATGCCATACAATGTTATCACCTTCACTTGCACTGTCTTAGCTCTTTATTTTGGCTCACTACTTAATGCTTTGAGACGAAGAATCGGCGAGGAAGAGAGGGGATTGAAGAAAGCAGGTATTTTGAGTACTTGGTTCATGTCATACGTTTTTCTTTTTCATGATGCTGTCAGCTCTTGTTAGGGAATTGCAATTTGCACTGCTTCAGTCTCAATCTCAAATGCTGAGGTGGTCGACGATTTATTTTTTCTGTTGGATCTGAAACCTTGGCACAGCGGTAAAGCTGTTGCTTGTGACCATGAGGTCACGGGTTCGAGTCCTGGAAACAGGCTCTTGCAGAAATGTAGGGAAAGGCTGCATACTATAGACCCAAAGTGGTGGGACCCTTCCCCGGACCCTGCGCAAGCGGGAGCTACGTGCACCGGGCTGCCCTTTTTTATCTGAAATGTTAGCTGGTGGTGCTGTTCTGACACAAGAAATCACTGCGTTGTTGATGATGTATATTTTTTCCCCCAAAACTGAAAACATAGGAGTATGAGCTACTCCCCGCTGTCCCCATTTGTAAGACACCCTGTATCTCTTACATGACGTCTTACAAAAAGGAACGGAGGTACTCCCTCCGTTTGGAATTACTTGTCACAAAAATGGATAAAAATGGATGTATCTATAACTAAAATACATCTAGATACATTCATTTCTTGGACGAGTAATTCCGAACGGAGGGAGTAGTACTAGTTATTATGAGTTCTTTTGGTTATCAATAAACTGAGGATTGGAACAAGGATTGATATTCATGTAAAGATCAATTTTCTGCCAGCAGTACAGATTCAAATGAAACCTGTTGTTTTCCTTCGTTTCATCAACCATACCTAATCTTCTGGATAAACTTTTTTGGGTTTTGCCCTCTCCCCTGCAGAAAGGAATAGGGTTTAGATTATTGGACTCACAGAGCATATGTTGATATAGCATAAAAAATGAAAATTTGAGGATATTTTTCTTCTGTTTACTCTATCATTCTTTCTGATTGCAGTTGCTGGTCTCAGTCTCAAAATTTCGTTGCAATGTTTCCTGTATGTAGCATTGGAACATAAACGATCTTTAAGGTGTTATGGTAGCTTCTGTGTCAAATTTGTGGTTACCTCATGGTGTTGAATCATCCATCGAGTTGCTTCATATTGTTACACAAATGATTTTTTGCTGGCAATTGCTTGACTATTTTGATTCCTTGAATTTGACCTCAACACATCTCACTAGCTTTACTGGTCAGGATTGTAGCTTACCACAGCTTAAACATTTGTCTAACCAATGTCAATTCTGTAACAGATAAGAGACGAGGTCTCATTCCCCTATTGATAGCTAAGCTAAGGGGGCAGAAGGTTGATCCGTTGGAATCAGAATCCACGTCTCCTGCATCTCTGCCGTGGTCAAAGCTACTACTCAAAGTTGTGTTCGTCGCAGTAGTAGCTATTGTGTTCCATTATTTGTCGAACAGTTAGAGGACTAATATTGCTGAGAATTTTGATCAAATCCACGGTGGTAGATCGTATCCTTCTTCTTTTGTAGCATGTATGTATTACCTACATGTACAGGTGCTTGCGCCGGGGCCATCTTTTTTGTGACATCCTTGGTTGTTAAGAAGATTCTGCTCCAGTTGCAGCTTGACACCTTGTACATTTTTGTAGCGTGGCGGTTTGTACCCCTTTCTACAGTTTGACCTACACCTCATTCAGATATTCCAGCCCCTTTACTTATTACAGAGTTTAACTGGCGAGAAATGCATCCCTGTCCTTGTGTCTGCACTAAGCCTGATCATGGGCAGCCCGGCCCTGTCCCACAAACCTGGGCTGGGCTGGGTTGGACTTGTCACTTGAGCCGGGTTTGGGCTTTGTCTTACAGCCTGAAAGGATATCTGGGTGGGCCCAGGCTTCCATTATTCAACATTTTGGGCTGGGCTTAGATGTGTAGAACTAAAACAACAACATTCTTGTCATGCTTTTGGGCTTTGGGCTTGCATTCGGGCTGGGCTTGGGCTCAAGAACATGCATATTTGGGCTTCAGGCCAGGCTTGGGCTTGGGCTTGGAGTATGAGGTTGGGGCTTTTTGAAGCCCAGACCGAAACCCGGCCTGGTGTATGATCAGGTTTAGTTTGCACTTACATTTTTTAGCAACTCTAGCAACCTTCAAAATGTGCATGGAGTGTGGTCCATGATTGTTTTTCAGGCTGCTGACGCGACGCGCAAACTCAGAGTTTGTCATAATGCGGTTTCTTCTTCTTCTTTTTTCTTTGGTTGCATCAACTCAATACTCATAAGTTGGAGGTATTCAACACTTAAATTGACATAACATTGCAATACGATGGTCTTATATATGATACATAATTAATAGACGAGTAGTTCAAAAAATGTTACTTTTACATATATGTAGCAGCTATAGCTTGCATTTTCATGAGCCCGAGTCGATAGCGAATGCTATGCACGGGACATGCACATGTGACGAGTCGGCTGTCGACTAGGTATGGCATTGTGACGGTCCGATGTGGTTCACGTCGGAGTGAGACTGTCGGAGTGAGACTTGTAGGGGACGTGAGCGACATGGTAAACGCAGCCACGGTCCTTGGCGCGAGCTCCCTTTCTGTGTCCATTTCCTTGTTGGTTGTGCCACCTCGAACTCACGCCAAATGGCATGCTCCTCTCCACCGCCAACGATTGCACGATGACGGTCTCCTCGAAGACTTCACCGGGGTGAACGACCTAGGCTTATGCGGCGTAGCGGACATCATATGCCTCCTTAACAATGAGGGGGCGAGAAACTAGTCGTGTCAGGGCATGTGTGCGTCATTGGGCAGACTTTGGCATGGTGTCGGGCGATCTTCAGGCTGGCAAGAGGTGGCCTGTGGTGCACTCCAGCCCGTAGGTCTCAGTGATCCCACTCCTTAGGGACCAGGGCGACATTCTCTTGCGCGTCCTGGTGATCCCACTTCTCTCCTTAGCGATGAGGGCGCCCTCCTCGTCCAGGATCCGTTCCTCCTCCGTGAGCGGCGCCCAATCCAACCATAGGGAAAGCATCATAGTGAAGATGAGGGGAGTGGAGCCAGAGGGGGACGTGGAGAGGGAAATGGAGTTGTGGGCAGTGAGGAGATGAACCGGGACGGGAAACTCCTGCCTTTTATAGCCGTGGGGCGGTGGACGGCGAAAAAATGTGGCAGAGAAATGACATGGGCAGTTGGCCACACGGCAGCGGCCGTCAGTTTGGCCTGTTTTTGTGTGCAGAAGCCTTCTTTGAATGGTGTGATTGTGAAGAGCCTTGCCTTGCCTTGCCATGCCATACCTTCCTGGAGTTAAATCTATAGACTCATTCGAATGGTGTGATTGTGAAGAGCTATTCTTCTCCCCCTCGTGCCGCTGAAAAAAGAACTTTTATCTGAATCAGATGTATATAGACATGTATGTACATTTCAGTCAGTATGTAGCCCATATAGAAATATGCAAAACATCTTATATTGTGAACAGAGGGAGTAATATAGTACTACCTCTGTACACTAATGTAAGACGTTGAACATCTTACATTAGTGTACAGAGGTAGTAAGTTGCATAAACCAACACACGCATCCAGGGAATCTGGAACCTTGCAGTACTTCATTAGTGACCGAACGGCGAGCCAAACTACTTCCAAATGGGAAACATTACCTTTCTTTTTCAAGGTGATGTACTACTAGATAAATAAATAAACTTCAGTCTAGTTCTTTACATCATCCAAGCACACAAATCTGGCTCGAATCTGAATGCAAAGGAAGCAAAAGAACAGCGGTGGCAGCAGCGGCAGTAATCTCTTGATGTGGATCCTTCAGAACTTCAGAACAGCAGTCGTCGCTACTCAGACTCAACCTGCAACAAGGACCAAGGAGCTCCCCAGCACACTTCCATCACAAGAACTGGAAGTACTCGATGCATCTCGACTGGCCGATCGGCAGCAGTGTCCTCGACAGAGCATGACCGCTAGCAGCGCCAGACGAAGCGTCTGTTCCAGCAAGACTGTCGGTCTCCATCTTGACTGGGGCATCGCCTGCCGATGGTGATGTGTCTGTCCACTGAAACTGGTGACCGTAAGCGCCTCTGTCGCTCTGTTGGTTGGTTGTGCTCGCTGGAGACTGCAGTGTGCCCGGCAACGTTAGGAATGTCGGCTGCTCGCCGGTGGCATGCGACCCAAAGCAGATGGACACTGCTCTCCTCGAGGACGACTGTTCAGTGGTGTCTGGGGCGCTGCCGATGGGCCTCGAGGTGGTGTTGCAGCTGTGATGGTTGAAGTAAGTGACCGTGAACAATGGTGGGTCGCTCATGTCCTTCTGCTGGACTTGTTTCGTCGCAGGGCACTTCAGGTCAGTCTTGTAGGTACATCTGTAGTAGAACCTGCAAATTGTACAACGCAGATTTAAATTTCCAAGCCCGAAGTAAACAGAAGAAATCTTTGACAAAATATAGGCAGACAATAGTTGCATTCAAGAGCAAATGCATTTCCAGGACTAGTTAGGGAAGTATAGACATACAATAGGTGCATTCGAGAGTGCATGCATTTGGCATGGCTTCTGTGGTGTAGTGTCCCATCTAATGACAGTGCAAGTAATTTTCTTTTTGAGGAAAGTACAAGTAAATTTTGACACCTTTCCTCTGCCAACTTGCCTTATTCTTCTTCACATTTGAGTGCTTTAAGTAAGCAACTAAGCATACATGCATAGAGTAACATTACTTACAACATTCCTATAAAGAAGCACAATTGTTAAATCGTGTGCTTATTTTCACCTCTCCCCCCATCAACATTCAATCTATTAAAATTAGGCCAAAATGTTCCATAGTACCACACGCTTTGGGGACCTTTTATCTACCGCTTTCTAAAAGAAGAAACGTTAACATCTATGAGCAGTCTCTTGATGGACTAACAGGATCGATGTTGGGTCGCATCACGGGCCAACCAGTCTCCAAGGAAGTAAAAGAAGTATTAGCTGGGACCGTCGGCATGATGCTAAAGGTTGCAGACTTGAATCAGGACAAGTGGGCAAAACAAATGAGGAAACTTCTAGCCTGCTAGTGATATATATTAGATTTCAAACGACTTGCAAATGACAGGCAACAAAGGAGGTCCAGTTGCGATTTTTTTATCCATATGGCGAGCCAACACTTTTTTGGATTTTTATTTGTCTTGCTGGGTTGTCAATTACGTAAGAGATAGCCGCTGTGAAGGTCCCTACGCCGATTACATAAACAGTTTTTAGTTGACGTCTTGACGAGCATGCCTTTACTTTCCACTTGATTAAGGGCTATGCCGACACTTGTCGCATTCTAGTTCCGCCAAGAAGTAACTAGTGGAAAACCACGCAATATGTTATGTCCACAACAGAGTTTGCTGCAAAGAATCAAATACATTGACCAGACCGCCTGCTAATACACAAACTCTGGGTGCGGTAAGCGGTGATGTGATTTGTGGTACTGATGAAATTTTATTATTCCAAAAAATAAGCTTAATTATTTTGATTTTAATATCTGGCCCATTCACAAGCTGCATACAAAGAAATGTCTCTATTTCTATGTATAATGTTATAGAAACTAAAGATTACTAGTCAATAAACATGTTCTCCACCTATAGTAGACTAAAAAGATTCCTGCATGCATATTGGCTAATTTTCTTGATATAGCGAGCTAGGAATTCTTCCTGTTAGAAAAAGGAGTAGAAGGTCCAGGACCCCCCCAAAATGTTCCAGATCAACACACGCCCTCAGTAAATTCACCCAATTTCAGTCCCTGCTAATTCACCAGTAGATCTACCAACACCTAGAAACCAACCGTTCTACTTGAAATTACTTGACCACACACAGGCAACACATGCATGAACGGGAATAGGAAAAATATGGAGCTTGGGGGAATGGAGTGAATCGGCCAAGAACAAGAAGCAGACCTCGGGAAGTTGGAGTTGGAGAGCTTCTTCTCGCCGTACTTCCTCCACTGATGCCCGTCGTCGTACGGCGCGTAGGTGTCCGCCGTCCACGTCCGCTCCTCCTTCCTGGCGTCGCCACGCACAGCAATGGCAAGAGCAGAAAAAGGAAAATCAAGAAACTGAAGCGCAAAGCATCGACCTTCTGCTGCGAGAAATTAGCAGGGCAAACTGCGGGAGCGTACCGGATTCTTTGCTGGGTCCTGGTTGCCCTGCCGCTGGATCCCAGGTCGCTGGGGTAGGAAGGGACGGAGTCCAGGGCCATGGCGGTCGGTCGGAGAAGGAGAAGAGAAGCGAGGAGAGAGGAGGGAGAGGCCTTGGGATTTTGTGGGCCGGCGGTGGAGAAGAGGCGACGTTTCTGCTGGGGCCTTCCTCGGTCTCTCTGACTAGCTTTATTTATAGCATTAAACAACGACGGCGCGGGGAGGAGCATTCTTCAACGTTAACACGCGTCGCCCCCTCTCCCATGCTTCCCCTTCCCTTAACGGCGCTTATTACTCCCCACCCCCATCCAGGCATTTCCTCCTGCTTTTTGAACCTTTTCTTCCAAGAGTGTACTACTTTTGTTAAAGATTTTTCAATTTAAAAGTATTTAAAACATGTTGATAATCCGGTCTCTATATTTATGACTGCTTCCTAAATTTATGAAAACGTTCATAATCTGGTGTTTCGGGCAGCGCAGTCCGCGCGAGTGGTTGTGACGGCAACCAAACTTTCGATGCGGCGCAGCCCGCGCCAATGGTTTATGGCGTTAATTGGTATTTCAGTGTGGCGCAACCCGAGTCAATAGTTTGTGACTTTAACAAGTCTTTCGGCGCGACGCAGCCCATACCAATGGTTGCGACATCAATCGGTCTTTCGGCGCGACGCAGCCCACACCAATGGTTGCGACTTCAATTGGTCTTTCGGTGCCGCGCAGCCCAAGCCAATGGTGTGACGTCAATTGGTCTTTCGGTGCGCGGCAGCCCGTGCCGATGGTTGCGACATCAATCGATCTTTCGACACCGCGCAGCCCACACCAATACGCCAACTGGTCTTTCAATGCAGCGCCGCCCGCGTCAATGGTTGTGACATCAATCGGTCTTTTGATGCGGCGCAACCCACTTCAATGGTTGTGACGTCAATTGATCTTTCTGAATTATTCTTTTTTTCTATGTACAACTAAATATCACTTAAGTCATGTAGGATTTTTAAAGCATGACATGATAAACTTGTAACTTGTAACCACTTTGGTTTGTAAGAACTTCCTAATGTATAAGTTCTTACAAACCAAAGAGGTTACAAGTTTTACAATAGAAGAGTAAATCTGGTTTGAATTTTGATGGTTAACTTTGGTTTAGTCTGACAGGGAAATTAAATCTAACCCAAATTGTCCCAATGCCACAAATATGTGGTTCAATGGATATATTGACAATAATAAATGATAACCGTGTGCATCTTACCCCATGAAAAAAAAGCCAGAAAGTTGTTCCTCTGCACTGCCAATCAATCTTTTTTCTATAAATAATTACTCTTGCTTTGAACCTTTTCTTCTAGGAGTCTTATTTTTCACTAAAGAATATTTGATTCAGAAGTATTACAATATTTTTGATGGATTTTGCACATTTGTTAAATATCCATATTAGAAGTTTGATTCGCTGTTTGGTAAGGGTTTCTTTCTCTGTATTTTTCAAAATGTTTTACCTAGAAACTATCTTGTATAACTTCATGGAAAGACCGTTCCCTAAATTTATGGAAACAAACACAGTCCTCTGGCGTGACGTGCCCGCCCATCAGTGGACTTGTTTAACGTTGTTGCGTGCTTTGACTTGTCTTGACATCATGCCTGACGTGAAAAATGTTGAGCGGCGTGCGTTGTAATAGCTATGTTATAGTCTAAAGCCAAGATTATTATTTTTCATACAAAATGACGCATCATTTAAGTTATGTAGGACATTTAAAACCATACAACTGCAATCATGTGTTATTTTTATCCTTATATGCATTGTGGAGATCTACAAAACAAATACGCAAGTTCTCAATTTTTTCTAAAAAAATAGGCTCCGAGTTCTACAACAGAAATAGTAGTAAAGGTGGTTCGAATTTTGATGCTTATCTTTGGTCAATGTGACAAAAAAAAATTAAATCTAACCATGGTTGTTACATTGCCACAATGGTTTAAAGGATATTGAGAATAAATGATAACAGTGTGCATCTTACTCCACAGAAAAACCAGAAGGATGTTCCTCTCCATTACCAATATTTCCTAGGTATCTATAACAAAAACAGGGAGCGGCCACGGCAATCAGCTAACGGCATGAGTCGTCATGACAGAGCCCGGCACATGGATCCTGAATTCTGAGAAAAACTATATGCAAATGTCAATGCAGCCCCATGTGCAGGGGGGACAGCTCATGCCCCGCAATACATATTTTTCTTTCCATCTCATGCAGTTTGGTCTTATGTTAGTTGTTAATTAAGTAGAAGAAAGGTTTAGCTTTGTGAGCACAAAATCTTGGGTTTGGTGGATCAATCGTACCGACACAGGCTAGCACTGGAATCAATCAACAAATTTTAATACCGCCTTATGTACCCTAATCTCTCATAGTAATAGTCTTTTTTAAGCAGTTCTGTGGAAAGGATATGATATATAAAAAGAAAGGTGAAGGGTTGGAAGAACAAGTCTAGTTAATGACTCCTAGTTTAATTTAGTGGTACTCCTACTGGTTTACCGTGGCCACTAATGACAACATGGAAGCAAAAATATGTGCCCTTGTGATACGTATCGTGAACCTTGTGAAATGGCATAATTCATCACATTTCACTAGTGCAAATGAATATTAGAAAAGGGAACAAAAGGTAAATGTTAAAAGATCATGATCACTTATGGAAAATGGAATTGTGGCAGAATTATTAGCTGTTTTTTGTTCTACAGTTGTAGCAGAGATCATGACCATCAGCATTGAAAAAAGTCATCAACTAGGTGACTAATCAACTAAACCATTTCACTTTCAAGGGCCAGTGGACCACAGAAATCAAGAGAGGCGATCTGGCCATCTCAGAATTGCATGAGAAATATTTTAGCTATTTGAGATTGTGGCTCTAGTTGTAGCCGCATCACCCCAATGAATTTTTATTGTTTCGTTGCGGCCGATAGAGTAGTCATCAAGAACTTCTGGTGATACATTCAAACAGTGCAAGGATTAGTTTATTTGGATTGCTGGGACAAGATCGATTGCTTCTTGCATTTTTCTTCCTTCCAAAATTTGTCAATTTTTATGACATACTTAGCACAATGACAAGCAACCAATAATTGATTTTTTTAGGAACAGTTTGGTTCCGTGAGAAACTAAAACTGAAACTAAAAACATTTAGCTCGTGCTCTAAAAAGAGCCTTGAGGAATCGTTTGTAAGACAATGCAGTCCTTGTATTGCTTTTCTTGTCCTCTATAAAAAATGCACACAACTAAAGAAAACCACCTTGTCACCTGTTTCATTTCCAAGAGATTGGAGTACTAATATTTTTTCCAAACAATAACAAAAAAAAGCTTGGTTCCGGCTGTGCCCACTGAGGAACCATAATTTGGTCGAGTTTATTAATTTCTTCATGCATATTAAGAAAATAATATCAGTGTTGTAGTAATTTCTTCATGTAGTTAAAAAAAACCATAGAAGTGTTTGTTTACGTCTTAGTTGAGTGAAAAAACTTCTCGGCCGACTTCAGGAGCTACGCCCGCTACACTTGTATCGATGGTTTTCTGAAGGAGATGGGCTCGCTAGGGGCCTTAGAGGTGGCGGCGACACCCTTACTACCATCGTTGGAGCACAACCAACCACTATGTCTTCGAGGTTTGGATGCTACTGTCACTAACTCTCCTCTGACCATTGGGTAAGTGGTGTCTGTGGGTGGCGACATTGTTGAGGCAGGTGCGTTGACAGCTAATTGCGAAATAGCTTTGCGACTTACTCGCTGGCTTGGAGGCGGCTAGCCCTAAATCTGGCAAGTCGATTACTTGCCTCTTGGCAAAGAAGACAACCAAGGGCAGAATCAAGAAGGTGGACGTGCCCTCAGACCGACAATCTTCAAGGAGAAGTCACTTAGGAGCAAAGGCAAGAAGAGTGGCATCGTAGGAAGACGTCCATGCCTGCCTAATGGACGACCCTCAGTCTATTGGACCATCCTTGTGGTTTGGCTTGTCACCGTGGATTTGGTAATGTCCATTGTCTTCAGTCGAGGTGTTCTCGTTGGGGTTCCTTTACGATGTAGAGCTGTGGGGGTTTGTTATTGATGCAGATTGAAATGTTTGTCGGAACAATTGTGCATTCATGCTTTGTGAGTAGTCCACACGTGTTTGTATTGGCTTTTGTCGGGTTTTAGTTAATTAACTGGACAAATCTTTTGCCTCGGTTTAAGAAAAAAAAGGTGAGACGGATAGTTCTCGGCATCAACCGATAAGTAAAACTGTAAAAAAAAATCATTCAATTGAGATTTAGCAAAACCTAAAACAAACTCTCCGAACAAAATTATACTAGCCCAGATGCTATAGAATTGTGTGACTTAATTAATCAAAGGGCTTTTGCCTCTGTTGAAAGAAAAAAATAATGTGAGATCGATAGTTCTCAGCATCGCCAACGAAGTAAGAGAGTTAAAAAAATTCCATTCAATTGAGATTTAGCAAAACCTAAAGCAAACTCTCCGAACATAATTATACTACTAGCCCAGATGCTCTGGATTTGTGTGACTTTATTAAACTCAATCAGGGGGCTAATAATGGGAGAAAACAAAGACGAATGCTGGTGGATCCGGTATCTGCATGCATGTGTAGCTGCGTTGTTCCAAGTGTGCAAATTGATCACTCTTCATCGATCCAGGAGAAGAACGATCTGTCCATCATTAGTCTTGATTATCCTGTCTATGCCGGTGGCGGTGGGATGGTTCCTGGAAGATCACTTCAGAGTCTTAGTCCCCTGACTTGTTTTGTACCACTTTTGCTTTCTTAATCTGATGCAGGATTCGATACACCATAATAATTTAATATGGCACAACAAACAGAAAACTGTATTATAAAAATTGGAAGTAACATGGCAGAGCCAAGCAAGCAAATCCCCTACAGATGTTGCTAATGTGTAATGTCATTATAGCAAGAGGATGCAGCTCTTGGCAAAATTCCAGAAATAATGAAAAGGAAAATATATGAAAACTTGGCCGGATGCGCTGCAGCAATTCTTGCTGCTTTGGCAGAGCGTGAGCACTTGGGAGGTTGTGGAAAGCATGCAGGATACGACCTCAAGGTCTTGGGAGACGAACGGTCAGTTTTCGGTCCGATCCACGTATGCGGCCAAGTTTTGGGCGAGAGGGGTTATACCCACGACAGATCTAACTTGGAAATCACGCGCGCCGCTTGGGCCAGGGATGTGGACCCGAACCTGGGCCGGATGCGCTGCAGCAATTCATGCTGCTTTGGCAGAGCGTGGGCACTTGGGAGGTTGTGGAAAGCATGCAGGATACGACCTCATGGTCTTGGGAGACGAACGGTCAGTTTTCGGTTCGATCCGCGTATGCGGCCAAGTTTTGGGCGAGAGAGGTTATACCCGGATCTAACTTGGAAATCACGCGCACCATCACTATGCAAATTCTTTACTTGGCTGGCCTTGCGGGATCGATGCTGGACGTCTGATCGCCTAGCACGGCGTGGGCTACCGCACCAGGATGCGTGTCCTTTTTGTGACCAGGAGCAGGAAACAATCAACCACCTACTACTCACGTGCGTCTTTTCCAAGACGTCTGGAAGGAGATTTGCGAGGCTTTTGGGCGGCCGGACTGGGCGCCGACGCAGCACGATATCCTTGCACCTTGGCTATGCAACAAACATGGATTGAACGACATGAGCATGAAGGATCTGCGTACTATTCTAGGACTAACTATGTGGGAGCTATGGAAGCATAGGAATGCCATTGTCTTCGATGGGGCACAACCCTCCTATGAGGTGTTGCTACGTAGAATTAGGCTCGAGGGCTTAGTGTGGGTGTCGGCAGGCCTACTGAAAGGGGATGTAAGCCCCTTCTTTAGTTGGCTGGCACAGTGGGATAGGCGTGAGGAGTAGCGTACTTTAAGTATTGAACATTGTACTACGGTGGAGGCATTCTTTTGCCCTTCTTCTTTAATATATGATATGTACACTCGTGCATATTCGAGAAAAGAATATATGAAAAAACACACATTCAAATTAAGTTGTCTCAGACAAACAATTAGCTGAAGTCGACACACAACAGTCATGGTAAGCTATATATCTCACACAACAAAATACGAGGCGAGATTGAAATAAAGTCACTTATAGAAAATAACTGTTTGGATAACGATGAAGATGGTTGTACTTCGACACGTGAGATTAAGCACTAGGTTTAATTTCACATGCATATCATTAGTGGGAATTCTTATATCAGTGGAAGATGATGTTTATGGTGAGTTCTATTGATCTTAAAACTCTTGAACTCCAGTTTTTATTAGATTGTGTGTGTGTGTAGGCCTACATTGTACTTTGTATTTCTTTAAGTCGCTTCTAAATTAAGGGTCTCTTTGATTCGCAGAGTTCTAAAAACATGAAAATAGGAAAACAAAATATGATTGGAATGTCATTCTCATCCCAATCATATAGGATTTTGGTTTTGGTTTATTTGATTGCATCGTATGAAAAAAAGGATGTTTTTTTCAAAAAAAAGTTTGAGTGGATGGCGGAAATTCTACGGGAAAGTAGTACAAATAAATCTTTAGAAAATATTTCTATAGGATTCAGTCCTATGAATCAAACAACCAACATAGAAATTACCCATAAGGATTCTAATCCTCTAATATTTCTACGAAAATCCTTTGAATCAAAGGAGCCCTAAGAGTCCCTACGAGGACATTCGATAAGAGAATTTTTACGATACCCTATACCGCTGACAGGGGAGAGAGCAGTATATTAAAATCCGACCACTCATTTTCTGAGGGTAGGATAGACATAGGTTTGTTGTCATGGGAACGTTAGCTATGTCGTCGGTCAGCACATAATGGCGACCGGAAATTGATTTGTTGTCCCACGACTCCTCCACGGTGTTCTTCGACCTCCTACTCCGGTAGCTCGAGCTTGGACGGAGGCACCCGCCGAGCGGTCGTCATCGACCACGACCTCCGCCTCGAGCTCGTCTTCTTCGTCGCGCGCCCGAGGACCACCACTGGCATCTGCGTGCTCCCTCGCCTGTCTCCACTGCGTTCTCGGCCATCTCATCGCGTCCATCGAGCCCGTGGCGATCTGCCGCTCATCCTGGCCTCCTTTCACGTAGTTTTCGTCCACCGTAGCATTGTCTCACTCAAGTCGGCACCCTGTATGCCATGGACATGTCCCTGGAGTGTAGGGCGAGACGGCGGGCCTGAAGTCGGCGACGCGGCCAATCACGGGTGAGACGGCGGCCGCTTCCGAAGGGCAGATCGATCGAGTAGATGAGCGCAAAGCTCCGACACGGGGCACCTGCAGGTACGGGAGAGAGCAGCGGGGTGCCTGTGGATAGGAGGACGAGGAAAGACTAGTCGCGGCCTCGCGGTGGAGCAGCGGTGTCGGCGTGGCGGGTCCTCTCCAGCGCTTAGCGGCAGGAGGAAAAGGAGGTTGGAGGGACGGGAAAGAGCTGTGGAGCGTTGATGGCGAGGAAGATGGCCTAGCAAGACAAACCTTCTGATTCACCATAAAAGGCCAGGCGCACACTGGCAACGGCTGGAACTCGCGTTGGCGCGGTCGGGGACGGCGAGGGCGGGCCGGCGGGGTGGGCTGAATTTTTTTACTTCCCAAAATACCCTCAGGACTTGTATACTGGAGGAAAGGAGCGAAGCGGTGCAAGCTATACCGCTCGCGACTCGATGCCAAATTGGAGCAGTATAGATCGATCGTTACCATTAGATTTTACAAATGGATGGTTAATATTTATCCCTGGGTAAAACTGAAAAGATAGGGGGAAAGGAGCCTTTAAGAGTTTGTATTTCAGGGTGTTTTACGGCAATGCATCAAGGTTGTCAATATTTCTCTCGCGTAGAGAAATGGGAAGATCTTACCTTCATGACCTCTGAATTTTTCGACCCAGAAATCATAGATGGTCACTTGAGAGTAACAATTCCCGGGACCAACATAATAACAAGTATTACTACCACTGTTAAAATATGTCTTTGACTTAGTACCACTTTATTTTGGGACGGTGGGAGTATAATTCAAACCATTTTCATAACACCGACCGGTACAGATGGATCTCGTGGTAATGCCAGTAGCATAGCCACCCATGTGCAGGGATGAAGGTGGCTGTGAGGAGATTCATTGTTAATGCTTTAGGCTTTGAGGTCTAATTTTCAGTACTACAGCAGCCAGCAGCAGCCACCTAGAAAGTCCAGAGGAAGCAGCCTAGCTAGCTAGAGAAACGAAACGGCAGTGTTGACAGACTTTTTTATTTTATAATTCTGCGGATGTTGCTGCAGTCCAGCTAGTAACTATATTTAATATCCACACTTGTGGTTGCAATGAGGTACCGAGAATGACAATTAACTTTGGCTCCTCCATGGCTTCATCCAAGGTCCTGTTGATCAGAGAGTTTTTTAATTCTTTTTACAAAAACGACCCTGCGTTATATGTGAGGGACATAACTGTCTGTTTTGTTAAAACCCTGGAGAAAAAGAGTATTATAGACAAGTTCAAGTGAGGCGCCGCCCACCTGCCAATGGCAATGAAGGCCGCGCCACATATCCTCTGCTCGCTTTGGCTTGCATCGTCTTCAACAATAGCTAGCACGTGCCGCCTATGCTAACTGGGGTTTGACGTTGTTGACACCTCGACACACAACTGCTTCATGCAAGGCAATGTTGTCCAGCTCTCGGCAAGAACTTCCTCCTAGCACCTAGAAAAACAATGGCCTTTTCAGGTGTAAGAGAAGCATGGGGAGCACATCACTCATGTTGGCAACAACTCAACGTCTTCGTTGGAGATGCTCGAGCACTTAGCTCCGAAGTCACTTCGACTCCACATTCGTCTCCTTGAGCTAAGTTCACTTAGAACTCACATAATCACTCGTGATGGATCTTGAGGTGATGTCCGAACCATGACAAATTTTGCTTGAGGAAAATCTCAACTATGCTACCGGTTAGGAGATACCAAATCTTCAAGAGTAACAAATCAAGATTACTAGGCACAAAGGTCAAATCCAGAAGAAAAAAAATTCACATGGGGTCAAATCATGGTAGACATTGCAACAAAGGTCCAAACAGTGATTTTCATTCTTGAAAAGAAATGTGCAACAAGCCCCCCACCCCCCCCCCACCCCCAACCGTTCAGTCCTTTTCCATGGGTCAGCCTATGTAGCTCCCTTCAACAGGTTTTGGGATGCTTGCAGAAGCTTATGACTGGATACTTTTTCTTATTCGGTGTCTTTACTTGGGTTTAATTAAGAAATATTGTTTTTCAAAATCATTATTTTCAAATTCACGAGCATTTTTAAAATTTGTGATTTTTTTGAATTCATGAATTTTTAAATACACAAATATTTTCCAAATTCATGACTATTTTTTGAATTCGTGAAGATTTTCAAAATCTCCATTTTTTCCAAACTCATCAACATTTTTAAGTTACCAAAAAATCAAATCCATGAATATATTTTTTATATTTGTGAATATTTTGAAATTTTCATGAACTTTTCCAAACTTTTTTTACAAAATCTACAAAAATATTTTTAATTTCACAAAAAAATATTAAATCTATAAAAAAATAGCCGAGCCTTTTTTCCCGAGCCAGCAGTACCATAGGAGCGAGCGAAAAAATTGCTAAGCAAAGGAAGGAGCGACGAATGATAAAAAAACACGATGGAAGAGCAACCAGCTAGGAAAAATCCTACTCCTTAAATATTTGCTTTTTAGAGATTTCAAATGGACTACCACATGCGGATGTATAATATATTTTAGAGTGTAGATTCACTAATTTTGCTTCGTATGTAGTCACTTGTTGAAATCTCTAGAAAGACAAATATTTACAAACGGATGGAGTATTTTGGTTGCGAACCGCGGAAGCATGCATGAGCACTGTTGCGCCAACTGAGTTAGAGCAACTCTAACTAATCCCTTAAAAAAATTTAGAGAAATAAAATTTCAGTTTCCTTCTTTAACCGATCCCTTATAACGGTTAGAGGATGATTTTTTTTACTCCACGGCCATCCCGAGGAGTAAATATACTCATCCACCCACCTATGGAGCAAAACATTTATGCCTTCATTCTCGCCCATCGATCTATCCCGCTTGGCAGCAGCCCAATGGGAACCAGAGTACTATGGACCATCTGCCTACGGCTAGGAAGGGCCCCTTGGCCCAACTCATGAGGCGGCCCACCAGCAAGCACCGCGAAGCCAGGGGCCTCGCGAGGGGCTTGCCCTGCACAAGACTTCATCAAGACCACCATCACAGTAAGCAGCCTCGTGAGGCCCCCTCGCGAGGCGCACTCCCGCGAGGCTTCCCGAGGAGCCCCTGCAGCGCGGGTCGCGTGCCCATCACGTGGGTGACGTCGCCAAGGTAGGTGCCAGCCTGTGCGACCGGGGCAGTTTCCCCTTTGGTGCTAAGGGGGCAACTGTGCCTTTCTGCCCCGCAAAGCAAGTCCCAAAGATTTCCCCTTCGGTGAAAGAAGGCCAAGACAGTTGCGCGGCTGGACGAAGGTCATCGTGGAGCCCCCAATGCATCATAGATAACACTTTAGCAGGCGAAGACCACCTTTTGTCAGGATAAGCACCGGCGTCTGTCCCTTTTTGAATTGTCGCCCTGTGGTAGCCCTTTCCCGCTCATATTTTTGGGAAAGAGTACCAAGGCACCTGCAAAAGGTGCAGTGCAGCCACCGTAGCAAAGGATCGACTCTGGATCAACCCCAAATGCCATTGTTGCCTCCCCCCCCCCAAGAGCTCCGGCTCACCTTGTAGCTCCAAGAGCATTGTCCACAAATAATACAACCAAGCATGAGTAGGGTTTTACACCACGCGGTGGTGTGAACTGTGACGCCCGGATAATTAAGCTACAGTAACCTCTGCTAAATATGCCACGTCATCTCCGTCACTGTTTAATCTCGCGTCGGTTCGAAACTTTTCAAATTTAAAATTTAAATATTGTCAAACATCAACAGTTTTCAAACATCGAAACAAAAATGTTCAGGTTGTGCCGAATATCACAGAGGTAATTATAGTAAAGAAAACACAAATTTATCAAATACTTAAATGCCCTAAGTTGAATTAAAACAGTTAAAGAAAATAAATTAAAGAAAAGAAATAAAAACAAAATACAAAAAAAGAGAACCACCCCCACGGCCCACTGGCCCAGCTGGCCGGCCAGCCCACCTGGCCCAGCCGCCCACCCCACTCTTTCCATAACCCCCGCTCCCCCCGAAACCCTAGCATCCCACTCCCCCACTTTCCCCCACGTCGCCACTCCCTCTCCCCCACCCCGATCCAATCTGGATCGAGGCGAA